>NC_081552.1:60039403-60216389 GCF_963082655.1 Stomoxys calcitrans
CCAAGTATGGTTGAAATCGGTCCATAACCTGATATAGCTGTCATGTAAACTGATCTGGGGATTTGACTTCTTGACCCCTAGAGGTCGCAATTATTATCCGATATGCCAGAAATTTTGTACGACGGATCCTCTCATGACCATCAACAAACGTGTTTATAATGGTCTGAATCGTTCTATAGCCCGATACAGATCCCATATAAATCGTTCTCTCTATTTTACTTCGTGAGCCCCAATGGACGCAATTCTTATACGAATTGGCTGAAATTTTACACAGGTATCCAACATATAATTTAATTGTGGTCCGAACCGGACCATATCTTGATATCGTTTTAATAGCAGAGCAACTCTTTTCTTATATCCTTTTTTGCCTAAGAAGAGATGCCAGGAAAGAACTCGACAAATGCGATCCATGGTGGAGGGTATATAAGATTCGGCCCGGCCGAACTTAGCACGTTTTTACTTGTTTGGTAAATATTTTACTTCTTTTTTCTTTTTCTCGTATATTTTGCCTGCGTTGCATTTTTTCATTTATTGTTGTATTGCCTTGATAGGTCACTAGGCTGAATTGCTATCGATCTCTTCGAAGCTCCACACACCAGACGAGACAGAAAAATTGAGAGATTTCTGAGTTTCAATCCGCAAATTGCTTAGACTGTGGTGAATTATTACATAACAAAACACGTCGTGCAAAATTTCATTCCAATCGGATAAGAATTGCGCACTCTAGAGGCTTAAGAAGTCAAGACCCAAGATCGGTTTATATGGCAGCTATATCAAAACGTGGACCGATATGGCCCATTTACAATATCAACCGACCTACACTAATAAGAAGTATTTATGCAAAATTTTAAGCGGCTAGCTTTACTCCTTCGGAAGTTAGCGTGCTTTCGACAGACGGACGGACGGACGGACAGAGTTACAAACAGAATGACGAAATTGGTATACCCCCCATCTTATGGTGGAGGGTATAAAAAGGAGGAAAACAAAAAAGCCCTTTATGCCTAATGATACAAATATCGAAAAATTGCAAAAAAAATGTGTAAGAGAGAGTGATCTAAATTAGCCAGCCAGCCATAACCAGGAATGTATTAAAGTCAGACTGTGTAAAAGTCAAAAACTAGTTTTGTTCTACAACTCGAAATTTATTAATTAAAACAAGTAAAAAGGCGTTAAGTTCGGCCGGACCGAACTTTGGATACCCACCACCTCGGGTATATATGTAAACCACCTTCCATCAAAATCCGGTGAAAATTGCATACCTTATATCCCATAGCAGTTATATCGAAATATGTTCCGATTTGGACTAAATAGTAAAAACTACAAGTCATTGTTCAATTGAGTATAACAAAATATTGGTCTTTTTAGTAGCTATATCTAAAAATAAACCGATCTGAACCATATACGACACAGATGTCGAAAAGCCTAACATAAGTCACTGTGTCAAATTTCAGTGAAATCGGATTTTAAATGCGCCTTTTATGGGGCCAAGACTTTAAATCGAGAGATCGGTCTACATGGCAGCTATATCCCAATCTGCACCGATTTGAGTTAAGTTGCAGAAACATGTCGAAGAGTCTAACACAACGCACTGTCCCAAATATCAGCGAAATCGGACAATAAATGCGCCTTTTATGGCACTAAAACCTAAAACCGAGAAATCGTTCTATATAGCTGCTATATCCAAATCTGGACTGATCTGTACCATATTGCAGAAGTATGTCGAGGGGCATATTTTAACTCACTGTCCCAAATTTCGGCGACATCGGGCAATAAATGCGCCTTTCATGGGCCCAAAACCTTAAATCGAGAGTTCGGTCTATATGGCAGCTATATCCAAATCTGGACCGATCTGGCTCAAATTGAAGAAAAATGTCGAAGGGCCTAACACAACTCACCGTCCCAAATTTCAGCAAAATCGGATAATAAATGTGGCTTTTATGGGCCTAAGACCGTAAATCGGAGGATCGGTCTATATGGCAGCTATATCCAAATCTGGACCGATCTGGGTCAAATTGACGAAGTATGTCGAAGGGCCTAACACAACTCACTGTCCCGACTTTCAGCAAAATCCGATAATAAATGTGGCTTTTATGGGCCTAAGACCCTAAATCGGAGGATCGATCTATATGGCAGCTATATCCAAATCTGCGCCGATCTAAGCCAAATTGACGAAGGATGTCGAAGGGCCAAACACAACTCACTGTCCCAAATTTCAGCAAAATCTAATAATAAATGTGGCTTTTATGGGCCTAAGACCCTAAATCGGCCGATCGGTCTATATGGGGGCTATATCAAGATATAGTCCGATATAGCCCATCTTCGAACTTAACCTGCTTATGGACGAAAAAAGAACCTGTGCAAAATTTCAGCTCAATATCTCTATTTGTGAAGACTGTAGCGTGATTTCAACAGACAGACTTGATATGCACGCGGAAAGTTTAATACTTTGTGTGGCAAGATGGTACCGGGACATTGAGGCAATTCGATTCCCCCATCCGCCGAGCAATAAGGCCGGATACTAAGCGTGCATAGCCATCAATTGTCTTCCAAACTGATATCAACCATCATTTTTACCAGTTATAAGGTACATTTTTATACCCACCACCGAAGGATGGGGATATATTCATTTTGTCATTCCGTTTGCAACACATCGAAATATCCATTTCCGACCCTATAAAGTATATATATTCTTGATCAGCGTAAAAATCTAAGACGATCTAGCCATGTCCGTCCGTCTGTCCGTTTGTCCGTCTGTCTGTTGAAATCACGCTATAGTCTTTAAATATTGAGCTAAAATTTATCTCAGATTTTTTTTGTCCATAAGCAGGTTAAGTCCGAAGATGGGCTATATCGGTCTATATCTTGATATAGCCCCCATATAGACCGATCGGCCGATTTAGGGTCTTAGGCCCATAAAAGCCACATTTATTATTAGATTTTGCTGAAATTTGGGACAGTGAGTTGTGTTTGGCCCTTCGACATCCTTCGTCAATTTGGCTTAGATCGGCGCAGATTTGGATATAGCTGCCATATAGATCGATCCTCCGATTTAGGGTCTTAGGCCCATAAAAGCCACATTTATTATCCTATTTAGCTGTAATTTGGGACAGTGAGTTGTGTTAGGTCCTTCGACGTCTTTCTTCAATTTGGCACAGATCGGTCCAGATTTGGATATAGCTGCCATATAGATCGATCCGCCGATTTAGGGTGATAGGCCCATGAGGGCAAAATTTATCATGCGATTTTGCTGAAATTTGGGTCAGTTTCTTCAATTTGGCCCAGATCGGTCCAGATTTGGATATAGCTGACATATAGACCGATCCGCCGATTTAGGGTCTTAGGCCCATAAAAGCCACATTTATTATCCTATTTAGCTGTAATTTGGGACAGTGAGTTGTGTTAGGTCCTTCGACGTCTTTCTTCAATTTGGCACAGATCGGTCCAGATTTGGATATAGCTGCCATATAGACCGATTTCTCGATGTGAGGTTTTGGGCCCATGAAAGGCGCATTTATTGTCCGATTTTGACAAAAATTGGGACAGTGAGCTATGTTACGCTCTTCGACATTTTTCCGCAATTTGGCCCAGATCGGTTCAGATTTGGATATAGCTGCCATATAGACCGATCTATCGATTTGAGGTTTTGGGCCCATGAAAGGCGCATTTATTGTCCGATGTCGCCGAAATTTGGGACAGTGAGTTAGGTTAAGCCCTTCGACATACTTCTGCAATGTGGCACAGATCTTTCCAGATTTGAATATAGCTGCCATATAGTCCGATCTCTCGATTTAAGGTTTTTGATCCATAGAAGGAGTATTTATTGTCCGATGTTGCCGAAATTTGAAACAGTGAGTTGCGTTAGAATTTGGTCCAAATTGGAACATATTTCGATATAGCTGTAGCTGTGGAAAAAATATTAATTAAAAATGTCTTTAAATGAAATATTTTGTTTGTTAGTCTGAAAAATTTTTCCGAAGAATAATTAGTAATATTTATTTTCAAATTATTTCAATTACATCAGCAATGAATTGAAAAATTTTAATAACTCAGAAACACCATATTCAAACCCCGAAATGATCACCCAGATTAATTTGAATTTTAAAATAATTATTTCAAATAAAACCATTTTTCTTTTTTTTTGGAATTCCATAATTCACAATTGAAACGGAGCTCATAGTGATTAAGGAACAAAAATTTTAGTAGAAATTTGTTAGTTGCTGTTCCCCAGTGTTTTTTGGAAAAGCTATAAAAATATCACTGATAACATATAAATTTTATTAAAATGTTATCATAAATAATGGGAATGCCCTAATGAATAAAATCAGAAATCCTTTTTGCTTCAGTGAGGAAATGTGTTAAAATAATATTTGTAAGCAGACTTTTATCTATTAGAGCAAGTTTTGTATTACATTTACATCTGCCGCTAGGTAATTTGACGTGAATAAGTGGGCAAATGAGGAAAATGTTAATAACTGCAATAACGTTGAAATCTTTTCGTGTTTCTTATTTTTATCCCTTCACCATAGGATGGGGGTATACTAATTTCGTCATTCTGTTCGTAACACCTCGAAATATGCGTCTGAGACCACATAAAGTATATAAATTCTTGATCTTCGTGAGAATTTAAGTCGAACTAGCCATGTCCGTCCGTCTGTCTGTCGAAAGCACGCTAACTATTGAAGGAGTAGAGCAAGCCGCTTGAAATTTTGCACAAATACTTCTTATTGGTGTAGGTCGGTTGGGATGGTAAATGGGCCAAATCGGTCTATGTTTTGATATAACTGCCATCTTGAGCCCCTAGATGGCGCAATTGTCGTCCGATTTGACTGAAATTTTGCACATAGTGTTTTGATATCACATTCAACAACTGTGCTGAGTGTAGGTCGGTTGGGATTGTAAGTGGGCCAAATCGGTCCATGTTTTGATATAGCTGCCATATAAACCGATCTTGGGTCTTGACTTCTTGAGCTTTTAGAAGGCGCAATTCTCAACCAATATTACTGAAATTTTGCACAAAGTGTTTTGTTATCTGTTCCAACAACTGTGCGAAGTATGGTTGAAATCGGCTCATAACCTGATATAGCTGTTATATAAACCGATCTTGGATCTTGACTTCTTGAGCTTTTAGAAGGCGCAAATCTTATCCGCTTTGCCTGTAATTTTGCACGTGGTATTTTGGTATCACTTCTAACAACTGTGCGAAGTACGGTCCAAATCGGTCAATAACCTGATAGAGCTGCCATAAATACCGATCTTGTGTATTGTCTTCTTGAGCCTCTTGAGGGCGCAATTCTCATCCAATGTGACTGAAATTTTGCAAGTAGTGTTTTGTTATCTGTTCCAACAACTGTGCGAAGTATAGTTCAAATCGGCCCATAAACCGACCGATCTTGGGTCTTGACTTCTTGAGCTTTTAGATGGCGGAATCCTTATCTGATTTGACTGAAGTTTTGCACATAGTGTTTTGATATCACTTCCAACAACTGTACGAAGTATGGTCCAATTCGGTCCTTAACCTGATATAGCTGCCATATAAACCGATCTTGGGTCTTGACAACATGACCCTCTAGAGTGCGCAATTCTCATCCAGTGTGACTGAAACACTTTTCCCGAATATTAATTTCAGATTCGTGCTCCAAAGACCTTTCATTTGAGCCCCATATTGCTATGGTCGTAAATTTGTCCCCATTGGGGGATGTTTTTGGGGAGAGGCGGCCCCTCAAAAACTTGGACCCATATTTGGATATCAGATTCGAATTCTACACTCAAATACCTTTTAGTTAAGCCCCATATTACTATGGTTAGTAAATAAGTCCTGTTTGGGGGTGTTTTGGGGAAGGGGTGGATCCCCAGAAACGTGGTCCCACATTTGGATATCAGATTCGTATTCTACTCGTAAATACCTTCAATTTGGGTCCCATATTGCAATAGTCGGTAAATATGTCCGATTTAGGGAGGTTTTGGGGCTTGGGGTAGTCCCCCTAGCACTAGGTCCGACAATTGGATATCAGATACGTTTTCTTGTCCTAAATACCTTTCATTGAGTCCCATATTGTCGTGATTGGTGCAATATATATGTTTTGTAGGTTTTAGGGTGGGGCGGCCCCCCTAGGTACCCCATCCGAAATTTGGAAACCAAATTTTTATTTTTAGGGTACTATATGAGAGCACACAAAATTTCGCTTAAATCGAACCACCCATCTACGAGGTCTCACGTTTCTGAAAATTAGGGTAAGGGGGAGGTTCTGCCACCCCCCCCCCCCCCCTTTAGTATCAAAAAATGTAGTACCCTATTTACACCACGAGGTCAATATGTACCATCTGTGAAAATTTCAAGAAAATCGGTTCAGCCGTTTCCAAGTCAATAAGAAACACACAAATATACAAACAAAGAAACAAACAAACAAATCTACAAACAAACACAAATTAATTTTTATACCCTCCACCATAAGATGGGGGGTATAATAATTTCGTCATTCTGATTGTAACTACTCGAAATATTCGTCTGAGACCCCATAAAGTATATATATTCTTGATCGTCGTGAAATTTTATGTCGATCTAGCCATGTCCGTCCGTCTGTCCGTCTGTCTGTCCGTCCGTCCGTCCGTCTGTCTGTCGAAAGCATGCTAACTTCCGAAGGAGTAAAGCGAGCCGCTTGAAATTTTGTACAAATACTTCTTATTAGTGTAGGTCGGTTGGTATTGTAAATGGGTCATATCGGTCCATGTTTTGATATAGCTGCCATATAAACCGGTCTTGGGTCTTGACTTCTTGAGCCTCTAGAGTGCGCAATTCTTATCCGATTGGGATGACGATGTGTTTTGTTATGATATCCAACAACTGTGCCAAGTATGGTACAAATAGGTTCATAACCTGATATAGCTGCCATATAAACCGATCTCGGGTGTTGACTTCTTGAGCCTCTAGAGTGCACAATTCTTATCCGATTGGAATGAAATTTTGCACGACGTGTTTTGTTATGATATCCAACAACTGTGCCAAGTATGGTACAAATAGGTTCATAACCTGATATAGCTGCCATATAAACCGATCTCGGGTGTTGACTTCTTGAGCCTCTAGAGTGCACAATTCTTATCCGATTGGAATGAAATTTTGCACGACGTGTTTTGTTATGATATCCAACAACTGTGCCAAGTATATAAACCGATCTTGGGTCTTGACTTTTTGAGCCTCTAGAGGGCGCAATTCTTATCCAAATTGAATGAATTTTGGCACGTAGTATTTTGTTATGATATCCAACAACTGTGCCAAATATGGTTCAAATCGGTTCATAACCTGATTTAGCTGTCATATAAACAGATCTGGGGACTTGGCTTCTTGAGCTTCTAAAGGGCGCAATTCCTATCCGATTTGGCTGAAATTTCGCAAGACGTTTTTTGTTGTTACTTTCAACAACTATGTCAAATAAAGTACAAGTCGGTTCATAACCTGATATAGCTGCCATATAAACCGATCTGGGATCTTGACTTCTTGAGCCTCTAGAGGTCGCAATTATTATCCGATTTGCCTGAAATTTTGCACGACGGACTCTCCCATGACCATTAACATACGTGTTTATTATGGTCAGAATCGGTCTATAGCCCGATACAGCTCCCATATAAATCGATCTCTCTATTTTACTTCTTGAGCCCACAAAGAGCGCAATTCTTATTCGAATAGGCTGACATTTTACACAGGTCTCCAACATATAATTTAATTGTGGTCCAAACCGGACCATATCTTAATATCGCTCTAATACCAGAGAAAATCTTTTCTTATATCCTTTTTTTTTGCCTAAGAAGAGATGCCGGTAAAAGAACTCGACAAATGCGATCCATGATGGAGGGTATATAAGATTCGGCCCGGACGAACTTAGCACGCTTTTACTTGTTATATATAAAATAGACTGATTTCAACTGTAATTCGCGCAGTTATTGTAAGTCTTGATAGAATACTACATGCTAAATTTGAGCCGAATCGGACAAAAATTTTGGGTTGTATGGGCTCAAGAAGTCAAATCTGAAGATCGGTTTATATGGCAGCTATATCAGGTTATAGTCTGATTTGGACCGTACGCGGCACAAAAGTTATAACAGAAAATTACATGCAAAATTTTAGCCAAATCGGACAAAAATTGCGGCTTGTAGGGACTCAAGAATCAAATCGGGGGATCGGTTTATATGGGAGATCTATGTCCGTCCGCTTGTCGCTCTGTGTGTTGAAATCATGCAACAGTCTTTAAAAATAGAGATATTGAGTTGAAACTTTGCATTGGGTTTTTTTTTGTCCATAGGCAGGTTAAGTTCGAAGATGGGCTATATCAGACTATATCTCTATATACCCCCATATAGACCGATCCACCAATTTAAGGTCTTAGACCCATAAAAGCCACATTTATTATCCGCTTTTGCTGAAATTAGGGATAGTGAGTTGTATAAGGCTACGCGATATTCATATTTAATTTGGCCATGATTGGTTCAGATTTGAATATAGCTGCCAAATAGACCGACCTCTCTATTTAAGGTCTTGGGCCCATAAAAGACGCATTTATTGTCCGGTTTTGCCAAAATTGTGAGTTGGATAGTGAGTTGTGTTAGGTCCCTCGATATCCTTCTTTAATTTGGCCCAGATCGGTCAAGATTTGGATAAAGCTGCCATACAGACCGATCTCTTGACTTAAGATCTTGGGGCCATAAAAGCGCATTTATTGTCCGATGTCGCCGAAATTTGAGACAGAGAGTTGTGTTGGACTTCTCGAAATATTTGTTCAATTTGGCCCAGATTGGTCCAGATTTGGGTATAGCTGTCATATAGACCGATCAGCCGATCTAAGGTCTTAAGCACATAAAAGGGGCATTTATTGGGGTGCCCAAAAAGTAATTGCGGATTTTTTAAAAGAAAGAAAGTAAATGAATTTTTAATAAAACTTAGAATGAACTTTAATCCAATATACTTTTTTTTACACTTTTTTTCTAAAGCAAGCTAAAAGTAACAGCTGATAACTAACAGAATAAAGAATGCAATAACAGAGTCACAAGCTGTGAAAAAATTTGTCAACGCCGACTATATGAAAAATCCAATTACTTTTTGGGCAACCCAATACTATCCGATTTCGAATAAAATTTGAGACAGTGAGTTGTGTAAGCTCCTTCGATATCCTTGTTCCATTAAGCCTAAATCGGTGTAGATTTGGATCTAGCTGCCATATAGACCGATATCTCGATTTATGGTCCATAAAAGGCGCATTTATTGTCCGATTTTGCCAAAATTTGGGATAGTGAGTTGTGTTTGACCCCTCGATATCCTTCTTTAATTTGGCCCAGATCGATCAAGATTTGCATATAGCTGTCATATAGACCAATCTATCGACTTAAGGTTTTGCGCCCATAAAAGGCGCACTTATTGTCCGTTGTCGACGAAATTTGGGACAGCGACTTGTGTAGGCCCCTTGACATCTTTATTCAATTTGGCCTTATCGGTCCAGGTTTGGATATAGCTGCCATATAGACCGATCTCTCGATTTAAGGTCTTGGACCCATAAAATGTGCATTTATTTTCCGATGTCGCCGAAATTTGGGAAGGAGAGTTGTGTTAGGCTCTTCAATATCCCTCTTCAATTTTGACATCTGTGTTGTATATGGTTCAGATCGTTCTATATTTGGATATAACTAGCAAAAAGACCAATATTTTGTTCTACAAAATTGAACAGTGACTTTTAGTTAAAAGACCGGTCAATGTTCGTGCCATATTCGGTGCAAATCGGACCATATTTCGATATAGCTGCAATGAGGGGCATAAATTATGCATTTTTCACCGTATTATGACGAAAGGTAGTTTATGTGTCTACCCAAGGTGGTGGGTATTGGCCCGGCCGACCATAACGCCTTTTTACTAGTTTTTATACCCTCTACCATAAAATGGGGGGTATACTAATTTCGTCATTCTGATTGTAACTACTCGAAATATTCGTCTGAGACCCCATAAAGTATATATATTCTTGATAGTCGTGAAATTTTATGTCGATCTAACCATGTCCGTCCGTCTGTCCGTCCGTCCGTCCGTCTGTCTGTCGAAAGCACGCTAACTTCCGAAAGAGTAAAGCTAGCCGCTTGAAATTTTGCACAAATACTTCTTATTAGTGTAGGTCGGTTGGTATTGTAAATGGGCCATATCGTTCCATGTTTTGATATAGCTGCCATATAAACCGATCTTGGGTCTTGACTTCTTGAGCCTCTAGAGTGCGCAATTCTTATCCAATTGGGATGAAATTTTGCACGACGTGTTTTGTTATGACATCCAACAACTGCGCTAAGTATGGTTCAAATCGGTTCATAACCTGATATAGCTGCCATATAAACCGATCTTGGGTCTTGACTTCTTGAGCCTCTAGAGTGCGCAATTCTTACCCGATTGGAACGAAATTTTGCACGACGTGTTTTGTTATGACATCCAACAACTGTGTCAAGTATGGTTCAAATCGGCCCATAACCTGATAAAGCTGCCATATAAACCGATCTGGGATCTTGATTTCTTGAGCCTCTAAAGGTCGCAATTATTATCCGATTTGCCTGCAATTTTGTATGACGGATTCTCTCATGACCATTAACATACGTGTTTATTATGGTCTGAATCGGTATATAGCCCGATACAGCTCCCATATAAATCGATCTCTCTATTTTACTTCTTGAGCCCACAAAGGGCGCAATTCGAATTGGCTGACATTTTACACAGGTTTCCAAAATATAATTTAATTGTGGTCCAAACTAGACCATATCTTGATATCGCTCTAATAGCAGAGCAAATCTTTTCTTGTATCCTTTTTTTTGCCTAAGAAGAGATGCCGGGAATAGAACTCGACAAATGCGATCCATGGTGGAGGGTATATAATATTCGGCCCGGCCGAACTTAACACGCTTTTACTTGTTTTTATTATTTTTAATAAGGGTTTATTCTTGAGCTTCATCGAATGTTGAATGTAACACAGATGATATTCCTGTTGATAACTCGTTGGGAGCTATATCCAAATTTGAACCGATATGGCCCGTTTGCAATCTCCAATGACCTACATCAATATTAAGTCTGTGCGAAATTTCAAGAGGCTAGCTTTACGCGTTCGACCGCTATCGTGATTTCGGCAGACTTACGGACACTGCTAGATCGACTCAGAACGTCTAATAATATACTTTATGGGGTCTAAGACGGATATTTCGATGTGTTACAAACAGAATGACTAGATTAGTATACCCCATCCTATGGTGGTGGGTACAACAACGTCATCTTTTTTTCTCATGACCCCGAGCCAGATTATAAAGCACAATGTTGAAAAAATATTTTTCGGCCGGACCGAATCTTGACCATCATGGATTCTGCTAAAATATGGGAGCTACATCTGGTTATAGACCGATCTGGGCAGTGCTTGGCACAGTAATTGAGAGTCATAACAAAATACTATATGCAAAATCCTTAAGAAGAAGTCAAATAGGGCGATCGGTTTATATGGGGGCTATATCAGGTTAATGACCGATTACTTAGCACGGTTGTTGGAAGTCGTAAAAGAACACCAAGTGCAAATTTTTAGCGAAATCGGACAAAAATTGCGGCTCCATGGGCTCAAGATCGGTTTATATAGGGGCTATGTCAGGTTATAGACCGATTTGGACCGAACTCAACACAGTTGAAGTCACAACGGAACACTACATGCAAAATTTCAGCGAAATCGGATAAAAATTGCGGCTTCCAGCTGCTCAATAATTCAAATCTGGAGATCGGTTTGTATGGGAGCTTTATCTATATCTGATCCGATATGGCCCATTTGCAATTCCCAACGATCTACATCGATATTAAGTATCTGTGCTAATTTCAAGCGGCTAGCTTTACACGTTCGACCTCTATCGTGATCTCGACAGACGGACGAACGGATATGGCTTTATCGATTCACAACGACCAGACGATCATTATAAACGGAATGACTGGATTAGTATGCCCCCATCCTATGGTAGTGGGTATAAAAATTGTCTTTAAATAAAATATTTTGCTTGGTTGCCTGAAAAACTTTAGTTTATAATAAACATGGCTTCCAAAGAATAGTTAGCAATATTTAATTATTAATTACTTGAATTATATTAGCAATGAAATGAAAAATTTTAATGATACGGAAACAAAATATTTAGCCCCGCAATGATCACTCTGATTAACTATGATTTTAAATTCATTATTTCTAATGAAACCATTTAGTTTTTTTTCGACTCCCATAATTCACAATCAGTGTTGCCATTTTTCTATCTAAATTGGAAGTGTTTTGTTTTCTTGGTAGGTTGGTAGGCAAACTTCAATTTTTGTTAGGTTTTTCCAATATTTAAATGCCAATTTAATTATTGAAAAAATCGCCGGGGATATCTCATAATTATTTCACTTTCTGTGTATTCGTTAGGAGTGTATAATATAACCATGGATGTCCAGGGCCTTTATACTTTTGCAATGGGTCTCAAAGTTTCAAATTTCAGAGAAAAAAGTGGGTAGATTTTGATCTTGACTGTTATTGGTGTGGTGGTGGATACCCAATATTCGGCCCGGCCGAACTTAGCACCCTTATACTTGTTTTACCCACCACCATAGGATAGGGGGAATATTCATTCAGTCATTCCGTTTACAACACATCGAAATATCCATTTCCGACCCTACAAAGTACATATATATCGGATCGTCTTAAAATTCTATTCTACAGATACGTCTTTTGCTGCACGCAGGCTAAGTTATTGGATAGGCCAAATCGAACAATATTTGGATATAGCTTCTATATAGACCGATCTGCGATAAAGGATCCTAAGCCCATAAAAGCTTTACTTATTACACGATTTCAAAGAAATGTGAATCAGTGAGTTGTTATAAGCCTCGCCCCATCTGACCCAGATATTGTAAAGATCGGACTATATTTAGCTGCCATATAGGCTGATATGCCGATTAAGGGTCTGAAGCCCATAAAAGCTTTATATATTATCTGATTTCGTTGAAATTTTAAATAGCGAGTTGTTTTAAGCCTCCCGATATCCGACCCAAATATGAATCAGATCAGACTTTGTAGATATAGCTGTCATATAGACCGATCTACTAATTTGGGGTCGTAGTCCCATAAAAAACAGATTTCTTGACTGATTTCACTGAAACTGTTACCTGTATATGAGTTAGCGGGACCTAAATCAAATATGATCCAGACTACCCCCTATTTAGATGTAAGTATGGATATGGTAGGGGAGTTATAATAAAATAGGATGATTTTTGTATCCCTGGTGGTGGTTATCCAAAGTTCGGCATGGCCGTTTTTACATGTTTTCCTTTCCGCTGTTACACTTTCCTCCTAGGCACATGATCCCATTTTTATGTCCTACACCATCTCTGTGGTATTATAAATTTGTCCATTTTTTGCAACGCTAAAAAGGAGAAGAGATGGACCTATTGATAAGTATATCGGCTTAGAATGACTTTAGCTATGTCCGTCTGTCTGGATGGAAAACATATACATAGTATGGAGAAAAAAAATTGTCGTTTTGAGTATCAGCATACTTGGGATTGTACTGAGCAAACAAGTTCACTAGACCATACGTCTATGGTGAAAATCGAGCCTGCAGATTCTGACTTGCAGCTTTTTTTCTCAGACTTATGTCACTTTGTTTTTATACCCTCCACCATAGGAAGGGGGGTATACTAATTTTGTTATTCTGTTTGTAACTACTCGAAATATTCGTCTGAGACCCCATAAAGTATATATATTCTTGATCGTCGCGACATTTTATGTCGATCTAGCCATGTTCGTCCGTCTGTCCGTCCGTCTGTCTGTCGAAAGCACGCTAACTTCCGAAGGAGTAAAGCTAGCCGCTTGAAATTTTGCACAAATACTTTTTATTAGTGAAGGTCAGTTGGTATTGTAAACCGGCCATATCGGTCCATGTTTTGATATAGCCGCCATATAAAACGATCTTGGGTCTTGACTTCTTGAGCCTCTAGAGGGCGCAATTCTTATCCGATTTGACTGAAATTTTCCACATAGTGTTTTAGTATCACTTCTAACAACTGTGGTTAGTATGGTTCAAATCGGTTCATAACCTGGTATAGCTGCCGATCTTGGGTCTTGATCTCTTGAGCCTCTAGAGAGCGCAATTCTTACCCCATTGGAATGAAATTTTGCACGACGAGTTTTGTTATGATATCCAACAACTGTGCTAAGTATAATTCAATTCGGTCCCTAACCTGATATAACTGCCATATAAACCGATCTTGGGTCTTGACTTCTTGAGCCTCTAGAAGTCGGAATTATCATCCGATTTGCCTGAAATTTTGTACAACGGATCCTCTCATGACCTTCAACATACTTGTCAAATTAGGTCCGAATCGGACTATACCCTAATACTGCTCCCATATAAATCGATCTCTCTATTTTACTTCGTGAGCCCCCAAATGACGCAATTCTTATTCGAATTGGCTGACATTTTACGCAGGTCTCCAACATATAATTTAATTGTGGTCTAAACCGGATCATATCCTGATATCGCTCTAATAGCAGAGCAAAACTATTCCTATATCATTTTTTGCCTAAAATGAGATGTCGGGAAAAGAACTCGACAAATGCGCTCCATGGTGGAGGGTATATAAGATTCGGCCCGGCCGAACTTAGCACGCTTTTACTTGTTTTTATACCCACCACCGAAGGATGGGGGTATATTCATTTTGTCATTCCGTTTGCAACACATCGAAATATCCATTTCCGACCCTATAAAGTATATATATTCTTGATCAGCGTAAAAATCTAAGACGATCTAGACATGTCCGTCCGTCTGTCCATCTGTCTGTTGAAATCACGCTAAGTCTTTAAAAATAGAGATATTGAGCTGAAATTTTGCACAGATTCTTTTTTTGTCCATAAGCAGGTTAAGTTCGAAGATGGGCTATATCGGACTATATCTTGATATAGCCCCCATATAGACCGATCCGCCGATTTACGGTCTTAGGCCCATAAAAGCCACATTTATTATCCGATTTTGCTGAAATTTGGGACAGTGAGTTGTGTTTGGCCCTTCGACATCCTTCGTCATTTTGGCTCAGATCGGTCCAGATTTGGATATAGCTGCCATATAGACCGATCCTCAGATTTATGGTATAAGGCCCATAAAAGCAACATTCATTATCCGATTTTGATGAAATTCGGGACAGTGAGTTGTGTTAGGCCCATCGACATCCTTCGTTAAATTGGCCCAGATCGGTTCAGATTTGGATATAGCTGCCATATAGACCGATCCTCCGGTTAAGGGTCTTAGGCCCACAAAAGCCACATTTATTATCCGATTTTGATGAAATTCGGGACAGTGAGTTATGTTAGGCCCGTCGACATCCTTCGTTCATTTGGCTCAAATCGGTCCAGATTTGGATATAGCTGCCAAATAGATCGATCCTCCGATTTATGGTATAAGGCCCATAAAAGCCACATTTATTGTCCGATTTTGCTGAAATTTGGGACAGTGAGTTGTGTTAGGCCCCTTGACATATTTCTTTAATTTGGTCCAGATCGGTTCAGATTTAGATATACCTGCCATATAGACCGATTTCTTGAATTATGGTTTTGGGGCCATAAAATACGCATTTATTGTCCGATGTCGCTGAAATTCGGGACAGTGAGTTATGTTAGGCCCATCGACATCCTTCGTTAATTTGGCTCAAATCGGTCCAAATTTGGATATAGCTGCCATATAGACCGATATCTAGGTTTTAGGTGTTGGGGCGACCAGATATATTGTGAGTAGAGTGCGTGAAGAAAGTTAAAGTGAAAAATTGTGAAGGTGAAAAGTGAAATTTGTTTTTGGAGTTTAATTTTTGGGAGCGGTTGTTTTGACCAAAGTGAGACAGGTTAGACGGAGGAGCTTTGGAAAGGAGAATTTGGTATGGTGAAGAGGAGCAAGGGGAAGAAGGGGAGTGTAGGAGTTGGGGGGACCTCGGATGGTGGGATTAGCACCGATTCGTCTGTGGCTCGCCTGAAACTGGGTTCGCCTGGTGTGGTGGTTGGGAAGGGGGGGAAGGTGGTGGTGAATTGTCATCTGGTAGTCGGAGGACAGCTGGTGGGGTTGATGGCGCTGGTGGTAGTGCCAGTGCGGCGGCGGTGGTTGATGGCGGTGTTGGTGTTGCCAGTGAAGGTGGAGGTCCATCGACTCCGTGGAAGGGGGAGCAGCGGGAGAGTAGGGCTCGCAGGCGGGTATTTGCTGCACCGTTGGGGAAGCAAGGCGTCACGGTAGGGGAGATGAAGGAAGTGACGGATGCGTTGGTGGGTGCTGTGTATGAGGCTGGTGTGAGTGGGAGTATGGCGAGAAGGGTTATCCAGTATGAGGAGCTACCCATGAGGCTGATGCTGGATAACGAGGCTATGAAGGGTAAGCTGTCGGCTTATGAGGCGATGGCTGGTCGCGGAACGTTGGTAGGTGGGCGTCAGCCTGTTGCTGTTGCCCCCGGCGCTGTGAACGCGAGAACTGGCACATTTGTTGCCCCCGCTGCCCCCGTTGCTGTCGCTGCCGCCCCGTCTGTGCCGGTTGTGAAGCCGGTGGAGACATGGTCGGTGGTGGTGAAGGGCAAGGGGAAGGCGGTGACGACTTCGGCTGAGGTCGTGAAGAAGGTGGTGGAGGAGGTGGGCCCTACACTTGGTGTGAGGGTCCATGGTGTCCGGCCGACTCGGGATGGCGGAGCGGTTATCCGCACCCCGTCGGTGGCTGAGAGGGAGCGGATCAGGGCGAACGGCAGGTTCGCGGAGGTGGGATTGGAGGTGGAGGTCCGCGAGAAGCTGGGCCCGAAGGTCGTTGTAAGGGGGGTACATGCTGCCATAACTCCCGATGAGTTCATGGCGGAGCTGTACTCCCTCAATCTGAAGGAGACGATGACTGAGGAGGTGTAACGTCGGTCGGTGCGTCTGGCTTCCGCGCCTTGGAAGCCGGAGGGTGGCGCTGCCAATGTCACCCTGGAGTGCACTCCGAGGGTGGCAGACAAGTTGTGCGAGGAGGGCGTTTATGTGAAGTGGTTCCGCTTCATCGCCCGGATGCAGAATGCGGTCTTCGCATGCCATCGGTGCATGGGATTCGACCACAGGGTGAGGGATTGCCGCGTGCAGGGCGATGTTTGTCGCCGTTGTGGACTGGGCGGACATGTGGCTTCGGCCTGTCCGAACCCCGTGCACTGTCGCAATTGTGTGTTTAAGGGGTTGCCGGCGGATCATATGATGATCTCCGCGGCCTGTCCAATTTATGCTGGTTTGGCGGCTAGGGTGAATGCTAGGCATTAAAGATCGTCATGGGAATTAAATTTTTTCAATTTAATTGCCAGCGGTCTAGAGCGGTGACGCAGGAGTTGGGTCATGTCATGCGCGGCACTGGTTGCTCGGTCGCGCTGGTACAGGAACCGTACGTAGTGGATGGTAGTGTTGTAGGATTGCCGGGGGGGATGCGAGTCTTTACTGACAGCGGGGGTGACTCTGCGAAATTGTAGATGACAGCGACATCGACTGTACGGTGGTTAGCTATAGCCAGTGTGGAGGCTGTATTTGTGCAGAAGGGCGGTGTGGTAAGATGTTCTTGGCTAGCATCTATTGTAGGTTTAGCGCCGACTTGGAGCCCTATCTTGGATATATGGATACGGTGCTACTACTCGCGAGTAGCAATCCGCTCATCCTAAATTTAGACGCCAACGCAACCTCCCCGATGTGGTTCTCGAAAATGACCCGAAAATGCTTAGCGAATGGTTGACTTTGAATGACGTCGGTGTGTTGAACGTACCGAGCGAGAAGTATGCCTTTGATGGGCCTTCAGGCGTTAGCGACATTGACGTTACGGCTGCAAATGGGGCGGCATTTACTGCTTACCAGTTTAGGTGGAGGGTTTGTGACGAATGGGGCTCAAGTGACCATAATCCGATTGAGATTATGGTCACTTCCAGGGATCGACGGACTCGGGTTACGACTGAACGATCCAGGTGCTGGAAAGATCGAGACGTGAACTGGGACTTGTATGTGGAAAGTTTTAGGGAGACTGCATCAGCATTGTCTTTAGATGACTTTAGGGCACTGACTATAGATGACCAAATTGCTAAGGTAGACGAGTGGATGAGCGCGGTGAATGATGCGCTTCTTGGCAGACGTCGAAAGGCGAAACCAAGTAAGGTCAAGTGGTGGACCCGTGAGCTGGAGACAATGCGGCGGAACGTCAGGCGTCTGAGGAAGCGATTCCAAAGAGCCAGAAGTTCCAATGCTGAGGATCTTGTCTCACGCCGAAACGACTACCTGGGCGGTTTTAGAGTGGGTGACAACGTGTTGACTTCTTGGAACGAGTGTGCTAGGGTGTTAATGGAAACGTTCTTTCCCGATGCGGATGAGCACGAACAGGCTCCCAGTGTGGAGATGATCGTGCCTCCTCCAAGTCTGGAAAGGGTCGAGATAGTGGACAGTGTCTGCCGGCTTAGAAGCGGGAGGTCACCTGGCATGGACGGTATGACTGGACAGATGTGTAAAAGCATCTGGAAGGCTATACCTGACCATGTCGAGTTGATCCTCACACGATGTGTCGAAGCAGGTTATTTCCCTCGTACGTGGAAATGTGCTCGAGTCGTAGTCCTTCTGAAATCGCCCGATCGATTGAGGAGCAATCCAAGATCGTATCGGGGCATCAGTCTCCTCCCCGTGCTTGCAAAAGTATTGGAGAGGATAATGGTGACAAGATTTAGGGAGGGCTACGAGGAGGGTACTTCTTCGTACCAGTTCGGCTTTCGGGAGGAAAACAGCACTGTGGATGCCTGGATCCACGTGCAGAACTGTGTGAGAGAATCGAGCGCCAAATATGTCCTTGGCATATTTGTCGATTTCAAAGGCGCGTTTGATTAACTTTCATGGCGTAGTGTACTCACGAGATTAGGCGAAATAGGTTGTCGGGAACTTTCTCTCTGGCGTAGTTACTTCTGTGATAGAAGAGCTTGCGTGGTTGGTGCTAGCGATACGGTTTGGAAGGATATTCAGCGTGGCTGCCTTCAGGGCTCCATCTGTGCTCCATATATATGGAACCTCATGATGGATCCCCTGCTGGGACGTCTCGCTGAGTCCTTCAAAATCAGCGCATATGCGGATGACCTGCTCATCCTGGTTGAAGGAGATTCCAGACTTGCTCTGGAAACTCGTGATGAGCTTGCCATGGGCATTGTGCGCGAATGGAGCGATCGTGTTGGTGTTGACGTCGCGGAGGACAAAACCGTGACAATGTTGCTCAAGGGCATCTTGTCGCGGAATCGTCCACCCACGATTCGATCTGGTAGAGCTAGCATCAGGAACGTAGCGCTCGTCAAATATCTGGGAGTGACTGTTTCGGAGAGAATGGGTTTCCTGGTCCATTTGGATCGGGTGAAGGAGAAGATGACTGGAGTAGCCGGCATGGTTAAGCGTGTTCTGAGAAGTGATTGGGGTCTTAGTCGTCGCGCTGTTCGGTCCATATATGGTGGTCTATTTGTTGCTTGTGCAACTTATGGAGCGCCTATATGGCACGGAATTGCTGCGACTGTCTTAGGACGGAAGAAGATCCTCTCTTGTCAGAGGGTGGCAATGCTGGCTTGCTTGCCTGTGTGCAGGACTGTTTCGACAGATGCACTACAGGTATTGCTTGGCGCGCCCCCGCTTGACTTACTCGTGAGTTGCATGGCCGTTCTGTATAGTGTGAAAAAGGGAATTCCATTAGTGCGTGAGGATTGGCTCACCGCTTCGGAGCTTGCAGATGGGGATATTAGGCGGCTCAAGACACTCCTTTTGGAGCGTCTTGATTATAGGTGGAGGACTAGATGGACGAACAGTGACAATGGTCGGGTGACTTACGAATTTATTCGTGACGCGACGTTCGTACGAGACCGCCCGGACTTTGGCTTCGCCCTAAGTCTGGGCTTCATACAGACGGGACATGGTTCCTTTAATGCATTTTAGCATCAGAGGAACCTGTCCGCGACTGATTTGTGCGACTGTGGGAGACGTGAGGACTGGAGGCATGTAGTGACAGAATGCCCGTACTATGCAGACATTAGAGATTTAGGCGCGATGGGGATTAGCGAGGCGGTGTGGGATTTCACTAGGGCCCTTGAGGACGAGACGACTGTTGCAAGGCTGGCCACCTTTTCCCGGGAAGTATTTCTTAGGAGGCGGACTAGACTTAGTGGAGGTATGAATGCACGCTAGTTATCCATAACGAGGTGTTGCTGTGCTGGCGCGACTGTGTGATTTGGTGCTGCGCATGACGTGGCCTGGCACCTGCCTTGCCCATGTTGATGCAGCGGTGTTTGCCCATTGTTGATTCCCTGAGCTGTTGTGGTTGTGATCGGTCACCCGTGAGGGTGGCCGCGTTGATTGTAAAGTCCCATGTTGTTGCTGATTTATGTGGCGTAGCCCGTGAGGGCTGCCGTGTCCTGTTTGTGTATATTGTCTGGCTGTATGTTTGATGCATACTTTTGTGTTTGTTTTGTTTGGGAGCAACGTTGTGGCTGTGGTTTGTACCCAAATCGCGGGCAGAGCATAAGCTCGGCGTGGAGTTGCGTTTTCAACCGGGTGCCGTGACCCATAGATCGGAAGGAGTTTTAGGTAGTGCTCCGCTCCTAACCAAGGAGGTGAACACGTCCAAATACGTGGGATCAAATTGGTACTCATGTGTGGGTTACCACATGTGGGGGCGTTGGTAGACGCATTGTATTCACCCTTGGGCCTTGGGCCTCGCAGGTTTGGGCCGTGATGGCAGGTATCTGCGTAAAACTCGACATTCGTGTCCGATGTCGCTGAAATTTGACACAGTGAGTTTGGTTAGGCTCTTCGACGTCCTTCTTCAATTTTGCCCAGATCGGTCCAGATTTGTATATAGCTGCTATATAGACCGATCGCTCGATTTAAGGTTTAGGGCCCATAGAAGAGGCATTTATTGTCCGATTTCGCCGAAATTTGGGACAGTGCTTTGTGTTAGGCTTTTCAACATGTTTATGCAACTTGGCCCAAATCGGTCCAGATTTGGATATAGCTGCTATGTAGACCGATATCTCGATTTAAAGTCTTGCCCCCATAAAAGGCGCATTTATAATCCGATTTCACTGAAATTTGACACAGTGACTTATGTTCAGCTTTTCGACATCTTGTCGTATATATTTTAGATCGGTATGAGTATAAGGTATGAACTTTTCACCGAATTTTGATGAAAGGTGGTTTACATATAAACCCAGGTGGTGGGTATCCAAAGTTCGGCCCGGCCGAACTTAACGCCTTTTTACTTGTTTTTTGATATTTTGGCCTTATTTTTTAATATTTTGGCCTTAAACAGCCAAACCATAAAGATATTCGATCCAATTTTAAGTCAAACAAGTAAGAGCGTGCTAAGTTCGGCCGGGCCGAATCTTCTATACCCTCCACCATTGATCGCTATTGGAGCTATATATATATGGAGCTATATGCTATTGGAGCTATATCAAGTTGTAGTCCGATTCGGACCATAAATGAATGCTGACCATTGTAGAAATTATTGTGTAATATTTCAGTTCATTCGGATAAGAATTGCGCCTTGTAGGGGCTCAAGAAGCAACATCGAGAGATAAGTTTATATGGGAGCTGTATCAAGCTATTGATCGATTCCGACCATATTAGATGTAGAAAGTCATGAGATAAGCCGTTGTACAAAATTTCTGCTAAATCGGATGAGAATCCCGCCCTCTAGAGGCTCAACAAGTCAAAATCCTAGATCGGTTTATATGACAGCTATATCAGGTTCTATACCGATATACGCCATACTTAGCACAGTTATTGGAAGTCATAACAAAGCACCTCATGCTAAATTTTAGCCAAATCGGTTGAGAATTGCGCGCTCTATTGGCTCACGAAGTCAAGATCCAAGATCGGTTTATATGACAGTTATACCAGATTATAAACCGATTTGAATCAAGCCAAACACAGTTGTTGAAAGTGATACGAAAACACTACGTGCAAAATTTCAGTAAAATCGGATGAGAATTGCGCCCTCAAGAGGCTCAAGAAGTCAAGACCCAAGATCGTTTTATGAGGCACCTATATTAAAACATGGACCGACACGGACATGGAGTAGTGGTTGAAAGTGCTACCAAATTACTACGTGCAAAATTTCAGTAAAATCGGATAAGAATTGCGCACTCTAGAGGCTCAAGAAGTCAAGACCCAAAATCGGTTTATATGGCAGCTATATCAAAACATGGACCGATATGGCCCATTTACAATACCAACCGACCCACAATAATAAGAAGTATTTGTGCAAAATTTCCAGCTGCTAGCTTTACTCGTTTGAAAGTTAGCGCGCTCTCGACAGACAGACGGACGGACATGGCTAGATCGACTTAAAATGACATGACCATCAAGAATATATATATATATATATAAATATATATATATATATATATATATATATATATATATATATATATATATATATATATATATATATATATATATATATATATATATGTAGTTTTACGCTAACGCAATGTAATACAACGCAATGCAATCTACTGCAATATAACAAACTGCACGTAGTGTGGTAAACTCCAATAAAAACAAAAATTACATGGAAAATTATCATAAGAAGAGAAATTGCTTTTAACCAACAAAGAGAGAAAATGTTATGGAAAGATAACTAAAGTAAATTGGAAAGATACAAAGGTTAAAGCCAGTAGCTCATGTTTAAGGGAGAAGAAAAAACGAACAATAAAGGGTGCCTGTATCACATAAAGTATATATATATATATATATATATATATATATATATATATATATATATATATATATATATATATATATATATATATATATATATATATATATATATATATATATATATATATATATATATATATATATATATATATATATATATATATATATATATATATATATATATATATATATATATACTTTATGTGATACAGGCACCCTTTATTGTTCGTTTTTTCTTCTCCCTTAAACATGAGCTACTGGCTTTAACCTTTGTATCTTTCCAATTTATTTTAGTTATCTTTCCATAACATTTTCTCTCTTTGTTGGTTAAAAGCAATTTCTCTTCTTATGATAATTTTCCATGTAATTTTTGTTTTTATTGGAGTTTACCACACTACGTGCAGTTTGTTATATTGCAGTAGATTGCATTGCGTTGTATTACATTGCGTTAGCGTAAAACTAACTTAACTTAAGTTCCACATAATGGATACCTTTAAAGTTCGTAGTTCAGTTGTCCAAATACTCACTCTTGCAGCTGCTAAGCTAAGAAAATATCTTTACGTTCGTTTAATATTATAAATTATATCAATCAATATCCATTGAGGAGAGGCAGATAAAAATAAGGAAGTAATAGTAAGCGGAAAATGTATACATAGCCACCGTTGACTCAAGAAAAATCAGTTACAGAGATGTAAAGACAGAATCAATGGTCTTTATTCACCAGACAACGATGGCGACATTATTTTAACAAAAGCATCCATCCTGCAGTATTGTAGACTTTTCATGAAGATGGCCGATGACTGAGTTATACAAAGGAATTGTAGAAGAAATTATCATGTGGGGTTACTTTACTAAACCTTTGGGTATATCTTAACAGTCATTCCAATTGCTTCTTCGGGAATGAATTCAAAATTTTGAGAGAAGCTGGAAATACATTTTGAATTTGATTTTTGACTTACAAGTTTTGAACCATATTTGTGTAATTCAAACATTTTTAAAAATTTCTCCCCATTCCTGTATAATGCAAAAATTTTATATAATGTTTAATACCCATTCAGATGTTTTCCTGGTTTGAATGGAACCCTGTTTACAAATGAATTATCAGTAAAATTCTTAATCAAAAAATACTATTTGTTCAATTTCACTGCCACTTATTATACGGAAGTTATATAAAACGCAGTTCTTGCATAAAAGTGACTATAACACTTGGCACATGCAAGGAAGGACAATACAAGGATTCAGCATACAATGAAAATTATTAAAACTCCCAGAAAAGTTACAATATTATATACTAAACAAATAAAAATGGGAAGTAGTGCTAGGATAAACTTTGTAATTCCTAGTACCACGAAGATTCAGGTAAATTTATTTACTTTTGCATCTTAACAAAATTTTCACTTGCAGTCCGGTACTTGTTAATGCAGTCCTCGTTGTTCAATCGACAAATATTCACTTTGTTTTCAACATTACCATTGACATGAGTATTAAAGAAACCATCAATTACTGCACACCACATAATATTGAAGACCAATGCGGCGTTATGTACCTGTTGCACGAATGGGGATTGAAACATGAACAGAAATTAACAAGTAAGAGCGTGCTAAGTTCGGTCAGCCTGAATCTTGAGAACCAATCACCATGGATTCTGCTAAAATATGGGTATATTTAGTTATAGACCGATTTCGACCGTACTTGACACAGTTATTGAAAGCCATAACAGAAAACTACATGCAAAATTTCAGTCAAGTAAAAGTGTCCTAAGTTCGGCCGGGCTGAATTTTGGGAACCCACCACCATGGATTCTGCAAAAATATGAGTATATCTGGTTATACACTGATTTGGACCGTACTTGGCACAGTTATTGAAAGCCATAACAGAATACTACATGACCAATTTCAGACAAATCGGACAAATATTACAGCTTGTAAGGGCGCAAGAGGTCAAATCAGGAGATCGGTGTATATGGGGCTATATCAAGTTATTGACCGATTTGGATCGTACCTGGAGATCGGTTTATATGGGAGCTATATCAGGTTATAGACTGATTTAGGCCGTACTTGGCATAATTGTTGGAACTCACAACAGAACATCGCATGCAAGATTTCAGCCAAATCCGATAACAATTGCGGCTTGAAAGGGCTCAAAAAGTCAAATCGGGAGATCACTTTATATGTGATCTATATTAGCTTATGCACCGATTTGTATCGTACTTAGCACAGTTGTTGAAAATCATAGCAAAAAGCTACATATGAAATTTTAGCCAAATCGGACAAAAATTGAGGCTTTCAGGTGCTCAATAATCCAAATCTGGAGATCGATACGAATGGTAGCTATATCTAAATCTGAACCGATATGACCCATTTGCAATCCCCAACGATCTACATCACTATTAAGTATCTGTGCAAAATTTCAAGTGGCTAGCTCTACGCTCGACCGCTATAGTGATTTCGACAGACGGACGGTCGGACGGCTATGGCTAGATTGACTCAGAACGTCGAGACGGCCAGGAATATATATACTTTATGGGGTCTTAGACCAATATTTTGAGGTGTTATAAACGGAATGACTAGATTATTGTGCCCCCATCCTATGTTGGTGGGTATAAAATTTTAATTTAAAATGGAAAACCAAGAAATTCACGTACCAAGAACCAAGAAATTCACGTACACTCGCAAAGTGACCCAATGGTTGACTTAAAATAAACTACTTTCGAATAAAGTTCAACTTTATATAGCGCTAAAATTTTGTTTTTTGCGTTTTTATTTAATGCATTTCTAAAATATTATTCCATTAAATGAACTTCGTTATGGTTCAAAGTAAACTAGGAGTAACTAAATTATTCTTTATTCAGTGCATATGATATCGGAGCGGAGCGGAGCGGAGCAAGCCTATTTTTGCCGGAGCGGAGCGGGAGCGACATTTTTAGAACACGGAGCGGAGCGGGAGCGGAGCGGTTTCCAATCGCAAAATACGCTCCGCTCCGACAAAATAAAAAACTGAAACATAAACATTGTTTTGTTTTATGAACTTGTTATTTTAGGGAATTGAAACAAAAATTTAAAATAATTTATGTAACTAACTAGCGCTATCTACCGGCAAATAAAATGGGCAACGTCTACAATCATTTTTAAGTACGCCAACAAGATATTGCAAATAAGTTAATTTTTTCTACCTGTTTAGTGTGCCATGGACTCTATCTCTTTCACATTTTGTAAACAAAGCAAATAAAGTTTGTAGCTTCGCAGTAGCTTTAACTCTCAATGAGTGTTAGTGCTTCAAATTTCAACCCCTTTTTTTCTCAGGCATAAAGCATCAAATTGTCGTT
Organism: Stomoxys calcitrans; assembly: GCF_963082655.1. Lineage (NCBI taxonomy): Eukaryota > Metazoa > Arthropoda > Insecta > Diptera > Muscidae > Stomoxys > Stomoxys calcitrans. The sequence goes on from NC_081552.1 coordinate 60,065,498, forward strand.
ATTCTCATTTTTTCTCTTTATAATAGATAAAATTACTCTCATTATTGGCTGCATTTTGTCGTTAATTTCCCGTTATACTATTTAACAAGCAGATCACAGAAACTAGAAATTTTATTAGTTTGCCACAATGTCTAAGCCTGTGTACAAGTTATTTAAAAGAAAATCGGAAAGTGAATTTATTTGTCAAATTGATTTATGTAATCAAGTGATACATGCTACCTACAGCAGTGCGTTTAATTTAGAACGGCATGTTAAGCGCCGTCACCTGGAAAGTGTGTCTAATTCAGAGGCACCAAATGATAATAGTCCATCTTGTTCAAAAAAAAACAAAAATTACGGACTTTTTTGGAGGTAATGTGAAACCAATCACAGTACAGCTTCGTATGAATGAGAAAATTTTAATGAATGCATGTGTTGAAATGGTCACAACAAATGCCAGACCCTTTTCATTAATGAATGATTCAGGATTACGAAAAATTATTGACCCTATTTTAACGGCTTTAAACAGCAAAATGGCGATCACACCAGAAACAGTTAAAGAAAAAATAAAATACCTTGCCAACTCGATTAAGACCGAAATTTCGACGGAAATTAAAAACCGCTTAATATCATTAAAAATTGATGTGGCAACTGGTCTAGATCGTAGTATTCTTGGGATAAATGTTCAATACGTTAAAAATAAATCCATATGTATAAAAACATTGGCAATGCGAGAACTTAAAGAGCGCCATACTGGCGATTATATTAAAAGTGTTACGCTATCTGTTCTCGAAGAATATGAAATAAAACCTGATAATAAAACGGATAATGGGTCTAATATGTTAAAAGCAGTTCAGCTTATGGAAAACCGGCATCCAACATATGTCGATTCTGACGATGAACAGGGTCAGCTTGAGGAAAATTATGCTATTGACAAGAATCAAGAGACAGAAGACTCCGAAGAAGAGCAAGGTATAGACTGTGAAATTAGCGCTAAAATCTGTACGATGCGCTGCCCACACACTCCAATTGGCAGTATATGCATTTTATAAATACAGAAACATAGCCAGCAAAATAGATAAATGTCGCCAACTTTCAAAGGAAATTCGGACGCCAACCATTATGCTTCTCATAAAAGCACTTAATATTAAACACCCAATATTGGATACCAAAACCAGATGGAATTCAACTATATGCATGCTAGAACGTTTGCTGGAACTCCGACCATTTTGCCAAAAAAATTGCAAAACACACAAAGTCTTGGGTGATTTTTTTGAGGTTAGGATTTTCATGCATTAGTATTTGACAAATCACGTGGGATTTCAGACATGGTGTCAAAGAGAAAGATGCTCAGTATGCTTTGACATTTCATCATGAATAGACTTACTAACGAGCAACGCTTGCAAATCATTGAATTTTATTACCAAAATCAGTGTTCGGTTCGAAATGTGTTCATTCACCGTAACGTTGCGTCCAACAGCATCTTTGAAAAAATACGGTCCAATGATTCCACCAGCGTACAAACCACACCAAACAGTGCATTTTTCGGGATGCATGGGCAGTTCTTGAACGGCTTCTGGTTGCTCTTCACTCCAAATGCGGCAATTTTGCTTATTTACGTAGCCATTCAACCAGAAATGAGCCTCATCGCTGAACAAAATTTGTCAAAATTTGAACACATTTCGAACCGAACACTGATTTTGGTAATAAAATTCAATGATTTGCAAGCGTTGCTCGTTAGTAAGTCTATTCATGATGAAATGTTAAAGCATACTGAGCATCTTTCTCTTTGACACCATGTCTGAAATCCCACGTGATCTGTCAAATACTAATGCATGAAAATCCTAACCTCAAAAAAAATCACCCTTTATGTACCAAATACAATTTGGGATTTCATGGAGGAGTTTGTCACAGTTATGAAACCCGTTAGGGATGCCACAATAGCCCAACAGGCAGCACAATTGGTGATTGGAGATTTCTTTGGTGTTTGGATCAAAATGAGACTTGAGATTTCTTCGATGAAACAAAATATGGCAAAATATCTAATGGCGTGTTTAATGCAACGCGAGGATGTTCTGCTAAGCCAGACAACAGTCATATCTGCACTTTATTTAACCCACGATACAAAAGCCTTTTAAATCGTGAATCAGCTTTAAATGCAATAAGGTATCTTTTAGAAACTTGGCGTCAAATTCAAAATTTAAAATCAGAAACTACTATGCAGGATAAAAACAATGGAGATGTGAGCAGTACATTGGTAAGTAAAATTTAAGAAAATAAATTTTGAATTTTAAACCGAACTTTATTTTTCAATACTTGTTTTTGTTTAAGGGTCACGAGTTAAGTGAGGTGGACGCTTTTCTTCAATCGCAATCAAACACTGCTATACCTGAAGTGGTCGTAAGGGAGGATGAAATTAAGGAAAGTATAAATAGCTTTCAACATTATCCCCGCATTACGGCGCAGAGCGATATTCTAGAATTTTGGGACGCACGTCGATCACACCCCCTTTATGATATAGCATGTGTGGTTTTAGGAGTTCCAGCTACGCAAGTTAGTGTAGAGCGGAATTTTTCTGCACTTTAATTTATTTATAATCATTTAAGATGCCGTTTAACTGAAGAAAATCTCTCAAATATTCTTTTAATTAATTTAAATACAAAATCAACACAATAATCTGTCTACACTTTTTGCAAAATCTTTGCTCTATTTCTAATACGCATGAAATAATCCTTTTAATTGACGATGTACTGTTTAATCTCATATTAATCCTTTGTTTTATTTTATTAATATATATTTAAAATTTACACTTTGATAATACATATAAACAAACTCAACAAATGGTAGCGGTATACTCCACTCGATTTACCCAACTACTTCATGAAAGCACTCCTTGTTTCGATGACATAATGGCGCAGTGGCAAACTACTGCCCACTTCATGGAAAATGCCGCGACATTCATACTTGGGTACCGGAAGCCTCCTCCAAGAAACCCATGGTACGACCAAGAGTGTCGAGATGCTACTGAAGCCAAGAATGTGGCATATAGAGCAACCCTGCAATCAGTAGCAACGCGCCACATGAAGTAGAGGTATCAGGAGAAAAAGAGAGAGGGGTAACGTCTATTCCGCAGAAAAAAAGCAAATGGAAAGACCTGAGTGTGAGCGAATTGAAATGTACAGGATTCAGAATGAAGTCCGAAAATTCTACCAAAGATTTAAACATCAAACCGATGGCTTTGGTGCAGGCACATCCTCCTGCAGAGACAAGAAGGAAATCTGGTAACTGACACAGATAACATACTGAGGATATGGATAGAACATTTTACCCAACTGCTAGTGTCCGATGTTGGCGGCGAAGAGGATACCACAGAACCAATCCCTGATGATGGTATAGAATGTTTACCTCCTTGTCAGAATGAGGTTCAAGTAGCAGTGACCCGACTAAAAAACAACAAGGCAGCAGGATCCGACAGGTTACCCGCTGAACTATTTAAGTCCACGACACGCTGATAAGGCGTATGCATCAGCTTATCTGCGCAATCTGGCTAGAAGAACGCATACCCTATGATTGGAAACTCAGTATACTAGGTCCCGTACACAAAAAAAGGAGACAAAACGGAATGTACTAACTACAGAGGAATAAGTCTCCTCCCAATGAGATGATTGGTCTCTATCAATGAAGCTTTAGACCTGGAAAATCCACCCTAGACCAGAGATCTACGCCAAATCCTGGAAAAGACCCGAGAAGGACAAAGGAAGCCGCCTTCGATACTCCTTTACGTTCAAAGGTATTTCAAGCCATGTCTGAGTTTGGTATCCCTGCAAAATTAATAAGACTGCAGGATGACACTTGCTGATACGCGTTCCTCAGTAAGAATAGGAAAGAATCTCTTCGAACCATTTAATACTAAACGAGGTTTCAGACAAGGAGATAGCCTATCGTGTGATCTCTTTAATATCCTGCTGGAGAAGATTATACGAGATGCAAATGTGAATAGATATGGCACACTAATCACAAGAGAATACATGCAGTGAAAATGGGTCTGGCAGAACCGAGCAGTAAAAGAAAATGGAGAAAGTTGGGAACCAAAACTTTGAGACAGTCAGTAACTTTATCTACCTCGGCACCGCCGTAACCGAAACGAATGACACCTGTTTTGAGATAAAGCGAAGAATAATACTGGCAAACAGATGCTAATTTGGACTAAGTAAGCAGTTTAGAAACGAGGCCACCTCTCGACAGACGAAGACTACACTTTACAAGACACTGATACTACCCGTGTTGTTATATGGTTCTGAAGCATCGGTACTTGTGAAAGCAGATGAGGCAGTGCTTGAAGTATTTGAGAGAAAGATTCTTCGTAAAATATATGGACCAGTTTGCGTTAATGGAGAATATAGGCGACGTATGAATCACGAGCTGTATTAGCTTTATGAAGACGATAGCATAGTTACACGCATCAAAATACAACGGTTGTGTTGGCTAGGTCATGTTGTCAGAATGGATGAAGCAGCTCCATCAAAGAAGTCTTTTTAAGGCTAACACGGTGGTACACACAAACCGGGAAGACTAAAAGCCCGATGGAAAGATCAAGTGCTGGGAGACACCTAGAAACTTGGTGCCAGATATTTTAGAATGAGCGCAGAAGATCGAGGCGCTTGGAATGCTATTCTACGTTCGGCTAGTGGAACAAATATTCTGTCATAGCCAATTAAATAAAAAAAAAACAAAAATAATACATATATATTTCGTATACATATCCATATCCTCAATATTTTATACTGTTGAAAGATAAAGATAAAGATAATTGGACGCAACGTTACGTTGGACGCAACGTAACGTTGCGTCCAACAGCATCTTTGAAAAAATACGGTCCAATGATTCCACCAGCGTACAAACCACACCAAACAGTGCATTTTTCGGGATGCATGGGCAGTTCTTGAACGGCTTCTGGTTGCTCTTCACTCCAAATGCGGCAATTTTGCTTATTTACGTAGCCATTCAACCAGAAATGAGCCTCATCGCTGAACAAAATTTGTCAAAATTTGAACACATTTCGAACCGAACACTGATTTTGGTAATAAAATTCAATGATTTGCAAGCGTTGCTCGTTAGTAAGTCTATTCATGATGAAATGTCAAAGCATACTGAGCATCTTTCTCTTTGACACCATGTCTGAATTCCCACGTGATCTGTCAAATACTAATGCATGAAAATCCTAACCTCAAAAAAATCACCCTTTATAAGTAATTGTGTAAAATTTCAGCCAAATCTAGTAAGAATTACTGGGGCTGAAGAAGTAAAATAGGGAGATCGGTTTATAGGGGAGCTGTATTAGGCTTTAAACCGATTCAGATCATATTCGACACGTATGCTAAAGGTCATGGGAGAAGCCGTTGTACCAAATTTCAGCCAAATTCGCACTTTAGAGGCTCAAGAAGTCAAGATCCCAGATCGGTTTATAAGGCAGCTATATCAGGTTATGGACCGATTTGAACTATTCTTAGCACAGTTGTTGGAAGTCATAACAAATCACGTCGTGCAAAATTTCAGCCAAATCGGATAAGAATTGCGCCTTCTAGTGGCTCAAAAAGTCGAGATCCAAGATCGGTTTATATGGCAGCTATATCAAAACATGGACCGATATGGCCCATTTACAATCCCAACCGACCCACGCTAATAAGAAATATTTGTGCAAAATTTCAAGCTCCTAGTTTTACTCCTTCGAAAGTTAGCGTGCTTTCAATAGACAGACGGATGGACATGTTCGATTTAAAAAGTTATGATGATTAAGAATATATATACTTTATAAGGTCTTAGACGAATATTTCGAGGAGTTACAAACAGAATGACGAAATTAGTATACCCCCATCCTATGGTGGAAGGTATAAAAAAAAAACAAGTAAAAGCGTGCTAAGTTCGGCCGGTCCGAATCTTAGATACACTCCACCATGTATCGCATTTTTCGAGTTCTTTCCCGGTATCTCTTTTAAGATAAACAAAGGATAAAAGAAAAGAATTGCTTTGCTAATTGAATTGAATATTAGAGACCACAGTAGAAGCATATATGCAACATTTCAGCGAAATCGAATAAGAATTGGCCTTTAAGGGGCTCAAGAAGTAAAATAGGGAGATCGGTTTATAGGGAAGCAGTATCAGGCTAGAAACCGCTTCAGACCATATTTGACACGTATGCTAGAGAAGGAAGCCGTTGTACGAAATTTCAGCCAAATCGGATAATAATTAGGCCTTCTTGAGGCTGAAGAGGTCAAAATCCTAAATCGGATAAACACCTTATGCAAAATTTCAGCCAAATCTGATTATAATTGTTCTCTCTAGACGCTCAAGAAGTCAAGATCGGTTTATATGGCAACTATGTCAGATTATGGACCGATTAAACCCATACTTGGCACAGTTGTTAGAATTCATAGCGGAACAAGGCATACAAAACTTCAGCTAAATCGGATAGGAATTGCGCCCTCTAGAGGCTCAAGAAGTCAAGGCCCAAGATCGGTTTATATGACAGCTATATCAGGTTATGGACCGATTTCAACCGTACTCAGCACAGTTGTTTGGAACTATAACAAAATACCTCATGCAAAATTTCAGCCAAATCGGATTAGAATTGCTCTCTCTAGAGACCCAAAAAATCAAGATCCCAGATCGGTTTGTATGGAAGCTATATCATTATATAATATATATAAATAAATATATAATATATATGACAAAATTATTATACCCCCATCCTATGGTGGGGGTTATTAAAAAAACATTTATTCTGTTAATTTGCTGGTCTTTTTATACCCTCTACCATAGTACGGGGTATACTAATTCGGCCCGGTCGAATTTAGCACGCTCTTACTTGTTATACCTACCACCGATGGATGGGGGCATATTTATTTCGTCATACCGTTTCCAACACATCGAAATATCCATTTCCGACCCTATAAAGAAAATATATTCTTGATCGTCGTAAAAATCTAAGACAATCTAGTCATGTCCGTCCGTCTGTCTATTGAAATGAGCTTAAAACAAGTAAAAGCGTACTAAGTTCGGCCGGGCCGAATCTTATATACCCTCCACCATGGATCGCATTTGTCGAGTTCTTTTCCCGCCATCTCTTCTTAGGCAAAACAGGATATAAGAAAAGATTTGCTCTGCTATTAGAGCGATATAAAGATATGGTGTATGGACCTGTATAAAATGTCAGCCAATTCGAATAAGAATTGCGCTCTTTGTGAGCTCAAAAAGTAAAATAGAGAGATCGATTTATATGGGAGCTGTATCGGGCTATGGACCAATTCAGACCATAATAAACACGTATGTTGATGGTTATGAAAGAATCCGTCGTACACAATTTCAGGCAAATCGGATAATAATTTGCGACCTCTAGAGGCTCAAGAAGTCAAGATCCCAGATCGGTTTATATGGCAGCTATATCAGGTTATGAACCGACTTGTACTTTATTTGATATAGTTGTTGAAAGTAACAATAAAAAACGTCTTGCGAAATTTCAGCCAAATCGGAAAGGAATTGCGCCCTCTAGAGGCTCAAGAATTCAAGACCCAAGATCGGTTTATATGACAGCTATATAAGGTTATGGACCGATTTGAACAATACTTGGCACAGTTGTTGGATATAATAAGAAAACACGTCGTGCAAAATTTCATTCCAATCGGATAAGAATTGCGCACTCTAGAAGCTCAAGAAGTCAAGACCCAAGATCGGTTTATATGGCAACTATATCAGGTTATGGACCGATTTGAACCATACTTGGCACAGTTGTTGGATATAATAACGAAACACGTCGTGCAAAATTTCATTCCAATCGGATAAGAAATGCGCACTCTAGAGGCTCAAGAAGTCCAGACCCAAGATCGGTTTATATGTCAGCTATATCAGGTTATGAACCGATATGGCCCATTTACAATACCAACCGACCTACACTAATAAGAAGTATTTGTGCAAAATTTCAAGTGGCTAGCTTGACTCTTTCGGAAGTTAGCGTGCTTTCGACAGACAGACGGACGGACGGACATGGCTAGATCGACATATAATGTCACGACGATCAAGAATATATATACTTTATGGGGTCTCAGACGAATATTTCGAGTAGTTACAAACAGAATGACGAAATTAGTATACCACCCATCTTATGGTGGAGGGTATAATTAGCATAGATTCTCCTTTTTTTTGTCCATGGGCAGGTTAGGTTCGAAGATGGACTATATCGGACTATACATTGATATAGCCCCCATAAAGACCATTCCGCTGATTTAAAAGCCACAATTGTTATGCGATTTCGCTGAAATTTCGGCCAATGACTTGTGTTAAACCCTGCGACATCCTTCTTTAATTTGGTCCAGATCGGTAGAGATTTGTATATAGCTGACATATAGACGGATCTCTCGATTTAAATGTTGACCCCATAAAAGATGCATTTATACTCCGAATTCGTTGCAATTTGACACATTGACTTGTGTTAGCCTTTTCGACATTCGTTTCCTTTATAATCCAGAACGGTCTATATTTGGATATAGCTGCCAAAAAGACCAACATTTCGTTCAACAGAATTGAACAGTGACTTCTAAATTTATTAGACCACCCAATGTCCTTGCCGAATTTGGACAATTTAAGTTGGTTTACATATGTACCCGAGTTGGTGGAATTCCAAAGATCGGCCCGGCCGAACTTAACCCCATTTTACTTGTTTTCTTTTTTATTTAACTTAGTTGCTGGACATTTTTAAATTGAAATACAAACTACAATACATTTTTTGCAGCAATGGAATATATTAATGCTCGACACACGCCTTTTTATACCCACCACCGAAGGATGGGGGTATATTAATTTTGTCATTCCGTTTGCAACACATCGAAATATCCATTTCCGACCCTATAAAGTATATATATTCTTGATCAGCGTAAAAATCTAAGACGATCTAGACATGTTCGTCCGTCTGTCCGTCTGTCTGTTGAAATCACGCTACAGTCTTTAAAAATAGAGATATTGAGCTGAAACTTTGCACAGATTCTTTTTTTTTGTCCATAAGCAGGTTAAGTTCGAAGATGGGCTATATCGGACTATATCTTGATATAGCCCCATATAGACCGATCCGCTGATTTAGGGTCTTAGGCCCATAAAAGTCACATTTATTATCCGATTTTGCTGAAATTTGGGGTTGTGAGTTATGTTAAGCCCTTCGACATCCTTCTTTGATTTGGCCTAGATCGGTCCACATTTGGATATAGCTGCCATATAAACCGATCCTCTGATTAAGGGTCTTAGGCCCATAAAAGCCACATTTATTATCAGATTTTGCTGAAATTTGGGATATGAGTTATGATGGGCCCTTCAACATCAATCGTCAATTTGGTCCAGATCGGTCCAGATTTAGACATAGTTGCCTTATAGACAGATCCTCCGATTTAGGGTCTTAGGCCCATAAAAGCCCAATTTATTATCCGATATTGGGAAAATTTGGGGCAGTGAGTTGTGTTAGGCCCTTCAACATCCCTCTTTGATTTGGCCTAGATCGGTCCAGATTTGGATATAGCTCTCATATAGACCGATCCTCCGATTTAGGGTCTTAGGCCCATAAAAGCCACATTTATTATCCGACTTTGCGGAAAATCGGGACAGTGAGCTATTTTGGGCCCTTCGACATTCTTCTTCAATTTGGCCCTGATCAGTTCAGTTTTGGATGTAGCTGCCATTAAGACCGATCTCTCGGTTTTAGGTTTTGGGGCCATAAATGGCACATTTATTGTCCGATGTTGCTGAAATTTGAGACAATGAGTTGTGTTAGGCTCTTCGACACCCTTCTTCATTTTGGCTCAGATCGGTCAAGATTTGGATATAGCTGCCATGTAGACCGATATCTCTATTTAAAGTCTTGGCCCCATAAAAACACAACTCACTGCCTCAAATTTCAACAAAATCGGATAATAAATGTGGCTTTTATGGGCATAAGACCCTAAATCGGCGGATCGGTCTATATGGGGGCTATATCAAGGTATAGTCCGATATAGCCCATCTTCGAACTTAACCTGCTTATGGACAAAAAAAGAATCTGTGCAAAATTTCAGCTCAATATCTCTATTTTTAAAGACTGTAGCGTGATTTCAACAGACAGACGGACAGACGGGCGGACATGTCTAGATCGTCTTAGATTTTCACGCTGATCAAGAAGATATATACTTTATAGGGTCAGAAATGGATATTTCCTCCTTCGGTGGTGGGTATAAAAATCTAAGAGCGTTCTAAGTTCGGCAGGGCCGAATCTTATATACCCTCCACCATTTATCGCATTTGTCGAGTTCTATGCGCGGTATCTCTTTTTAGACAAACAAAGAATATTGAATAAGAAATGTTATGCTATTGGAGCTTTATCAAGTTATAGTCCGATTCGGACCATAAATGAATACTGAACATTGAAGAAGTCATTGTGTAATATTTCAGTTCATTCGGATGAGAATTGGGCTCAAGAAGCAAAATCGGGAGATAGGTTTATATGGGAGATATATCAAGCTATTGATCGATTCAGACCATTTTAGACACGTATATTGGAGGTCATGAGAGAAGCCGTTGTACAAAATTTCAGCCAAATCGGATGAGAATTGCGCCCTCTAGAGGATCAAGAATTCAAGATCCCAGATCGCTTTATATGGCAGCTATATCAGGTTCTATACCGATTTACGCCATAGTTAGCACCGTTATTGAAAGTCATAACAAAACATCTCATGCAAAATTGCAGCTAAATCGGATGAGAATTGCGCGCTCTATTTTCTCAAGATGTCAAGATACAAGATCGGTTTATATGATAGCTATACCAAATAATGAACCAATAAGTATGATTTAACTTAGCACAGTTGTTGGAAGTGATTCCAAAACACTACGTGCAAAATTGAAGTTAAATCGGACGAGAATTGCGCGCTCTAGAGGCTCTAGAGGCTCAAGAAGTCAAGACCCTAGATCGGTTCATATGGCAGCTATATCAAAACATGGACCGATTTGGCCCATTTACAATCACAACCGACCTACACTAATAAAAAGTGTTTGTGCAAAATTTTAAGCAGCTAAATTTATTTCTTCGAAAGTAAGCGTGCTTTCGACAGTCAGACGGACGGTCGGATATGGCTAGATCGAATTAAAACAAGTAAAAGCGTGCTAAGTTCGGCCGGGCCGAATCTTATATACCCTCCACCATGGATCGCATTGTCGAGTTCTTTTTCCGGCATCTCTTCTTAGGCAAAAAAAGGTTTATAAAAAGATTTGCTCTGCTATTAGAGCGATATCAAGATATGGTCCGGTTCGGACCACAATTAAATTATATGTTGGAAACCTGTGTAAAAATTCAGCCAATTCGAATAAGAATTGCGCCCATTGGGGGCTCAAGAAATAAAATAGAGAGAACGATTTATATGGGAGCTGTATCGGGCTATAGACCGATGCAGACCATAATAAACACGTTTGTTGATGGTCATGAGAGGATCCGTCGTACAAACTTTCAAGCATATCGGATAATAATTTCGACCTCTAGGGATCAAGAAGTCAAGATCCCAGATCGGTTTATATGGCAGCTATATCAGGTTATGGACCGATTTGAACGTTATTTGACACAGTTGTTGAAAGTAAGAATAAAATACGTCATGCAAAATTTCAGCCAAATCGGATAGGAATTGGGCCCCCTAGAAGCTCAAGAAGTCAAATCCCCAGATCTGTTTATATGACAGCTATATCAGGTTATGGACCGATTTGAACCATACTTGGCACAGTTGTTGGATGTCGTAACGAAATACGTCGTGCAAAAATTCATTCAAATCGGATAAGAATTGTGCCCTCTAGAGGCTCAAGAAGTCAAGACCCAAGCTCGGGTTATATGGCAGCTATATCAAAACAAGGACCGATATGAACCATACTTGGCACAGTTGTTGGATATCATAACAAAACACGTCGTGCAAAATTTCATTTCAATCGGATAAGAATTGCGCACTCTAGAGGCTCAAGAAGTCAAGACCCAAGATCGGTTTATATGGCAGCTATATCAGGTTATAAACCGATTTGAACCATAAGTGGCACACTTGTTGGGTATCATAGCAAAACACGTCGTGCAAAATTCCATTCCAATCGGATAAGAATTGCGCACTCTAGAGGCTCAAGAAGTCAAGACCCGAGATCGGTTTATATGGCAGCTATATCCGTTTATGGACCGATTTGAACCATACGTGGCACAATTGTTGGGTATCATAACAAAACACGTCGTGCAAAATTTAATTCCAATCGGATAAGAATTGCGCCCTCTAGAGGCTCAAGAAGTCAAGACCCAAGATCGGTTTATATGGCAGCTATATTAAAATATGGACCGATATGACCCATTTGCAATACCAACTGACCTACGCTAATAAGAAGTATTTGTTCAAAATTTCAAGCGGCTAGCTTTACTCCTTCGGAAGTTAGCGTGCTTTCGACAGACGGACGGACATGGCTAGATCGACATAAAATGTCACGACGATCAAGAATATATATACTTTATGGGGTCTCAGACGAATATTTCGAGTAGTTACAAACATTATACCCCCCATCTTATGGTGGAGGGTATAATGACATGACGAGCAAGAATATATATACTTTATGGCGTCTTAGACGTATATTTCGAGGTGTTACAAACACAATGGCGAAATTAGTATACCAAACACAATGGCGAAATTAGAAGAGGGTATAATTAAACTATGTGTCTATATTTAACATTAAAATTTCTTTTCAACAGTTTTTCTTTGAATCAATAAAATATTGTGAATGTGGCTTAATGAAAACGAGACTTTGCAACAAATTTGTACAGATGTATTAACACACAGGATAATATCCAACATTTTATTTCATCAATTATTTTGAGTTCAGTTAAAAATATGTACCGAGTAAAGAATAATTTATTTCCATTAAGTTAACATTGAACCACTTCGAAGGTCATATGAAGTAAATAATTTTTTTAGATATATATTAACTAACAATCAATAAAAATGTCTTTAACGATATATGAAGTTTACTCAATTTTAAAAGCTAAGAAAAAAGTTCAAACGAAGTTAAAAGAAAACCAGAATAATATTTAGTTTTTATATCTACCACCAAAGGCTGAGGGCATACATTTTGTCATTCCGTTTGCAACACATCGAAATATCCATTTCCGACCTATTCTTATACAATATATAAAACTCAATTTGTGTTTGTTTGTAGGTTTCTTTGTTTGTATGTTTGTGTGTTCCTTATAGACTCAGAAACTGCTGATCCGATTTTCTTGAAATTTTCATAGATGGTGCATAATGACCCCGTTGGGAAAATAGGGTACTATAATTTTCATAATTTTCAAAAAAGCCAGATCTCGGAGATGGGTGGTGCGATTTAAGCAAAATTTTGTGTGCTCTCATATAGTACCCTAAAAATAAAAATTTGGTATCCAAATTTCGGATGGGTTACCTAGGGGGCCTCCCCACCCTTAAACCTACCAAACATATATTTGGACCAATCACGACAATATGGAACTTAAATGAAAGGTATTTAATATAAGAAAACGTATCTGATATCCAATTGTCGGACCAAGTGCTAGGGGACCACCTCAAGCCCCAAAACACCCCTAAATCCGACATATTTACCGACCATGGCAATATAAACTCAAATGAAAGGTATTTGCGAGTAGAATACGAATCCGATATCCAAATGTGGGACCATGTTTCTGGGGGTCCACCCCTTCCCCAAAACACCCCCCAAAATGGACTTATTTACTGACCATGGGAATATGGGGCTTAAATAAAAAGAATTTGAATGTAGAATACGAATCTGATATCCAAATATGGGACTAAGTATTTGGGGGGCCGCCTCTCACCAAAAACATCCCCCAAAATGGGAGAAATTTACGACCATAGCAATATGGGGCCCAACAGAAAGGTATTTGTAAGTAAAGCAGAAATCTGATAACAATATTCGGGAAAATTGTCTATGGGGCTACCCCACCCCCACAGTATCGCCCAAGCAGGAAATATTTGCAGACTATTGCAATATGGGGCTCAAATAAAAGGGTTTTTAGAGTAGAACACGAATCCGATATACATTTTTAAGGCCAACTCACTGAATGGCCGCCCATCTCCCAAAACACCCCCAAGCCGGTCACATTTGCCGACTATGGAAATATGGGGCTCAAATTAAAGGTATGTGGGAGTAGACCACGTATCTAATATCTACATTAGGAGCCAACTGTCTAGCGGACGTTCCACAACCATAACAACCCCCAAATAGGACGTATTTGCTCACCAAGACAATTTGGGTCTTAAAGAGAGTGGAACTAAATATTCATAATAGGGCCAATACCCCAAATTTGTTGACTTCTGCAATAAGGAGTTTGGAGGCCAATGGCAATATGGGGTTCAAATAAATGATATATAGATATATGTGGAGCTTAAATGAGAGGTATTGGGGGGTAGAGCAAGAATTGATACCCAATTTCGGGACCAATTTTCTGGGGGTCTACCCCTTTCCCAAAATACCCCCAAACACCAATTTATTACTGACCATCGCAATATGGGGCTCAAATAAATAATACGAATTCGATATCCAAATGTAGGACCATGTTTTTAGGGCATCACCCCTTTCCCAAAACACCCTCCAAGGGAAAAAATTTTTCGACCATTCCAATACGTGGCTCAAATGAAAGGTATTTGAGATTAGAAAACTAATTTGATATCCTATTTCGGGGCCATGTGTTTGGGGGACGCCTCATCCTATAAACTCCTCTTAAGCCAATGACAATATGGGGATTAAATAAATGGTATTTGAGTGAAGAGCACGATGCTGATGTTTTTTCAGGGCCAAGTATCTGGGGGACCACCTCTCCCCCGAAAACACCACTAAATCAGACATCATGAGAATATCGGGCTGAAATGAAGTATTTTAAGAATGGAGTACACCTTACATCTAAACTTAACTTCGTAGACCAATAAAGATCATATGGGATTCAGATAAAGGCACTTATATTGTTAAACTGTTAGTCAAGCCATATACTATTTACCACATACATGGTATTTCACTAAAAGATCTTTAATTGTCGAAAATAAATATTCCAAGGAAACCTATGTTCCATATAAAGTAAAAGAAGGCGCAGCGGAGCGGGCCCGGGTCAGCTGGTCTTATATATAAAAGTCAATTTGGTTTTGTTTGTAGGTTTGTTTGTTTGTTTGTTTATGAGTTCCTTATAGACTCAGAAACGGCTGAACCGATTCTCTTGAAATTTTCACAGATGGTGCATAATGATCCCGTGGTGAAAATCTGGTACTACATTTTGTGATATCTGAAGGAGGGGCGGACCCTCCCCCCTACCCTAATTTTCAGAAACGCCAGATCTCGGAGATGGGTGGTGCGATTTAAGCAAAATTTTGTGTGCTCTCATATAGTACCCTAAAAATAAAAGTTTGGTATCCAAATTTCGGATGGGGTACTTAGGTACCTACCTAGGGGGGCGACCATGGGAATATGGGGCTTAAATGAAAGGTATTTGAGTGTATAATTCGAGAAATATAATTCCTCTCCCCAAAAACAGCCGCGAAAGGGAACAAATTGATGACCATAGCAATATGGGGCTCAAACGAAAGGTCTTTGGGAGTAAAGCACGAATTTTATATCAATATTCGGGAAAAGTGATTATGGGGCCACCCTACCCCCACAACAACACCCAAATATTAAGTATTTGCTGACTATTGCAATATGAGGCCCAAATAAGAGGGTTTTTAGAGTATAACACGAATCCGGAATATATTTTCAAGGCCAACTCACTGAGTGGCCGCCCATCCCCCAAAACACCCCCAAACCTGTTATGTTTGCCGACTATGGAATTATGGAGCTCACGTATCTGATATCAACATTAGGGGCCAACTATCTAACGGACGTCCCACCACCATAACAACCCCCAAATAGGACGTATTTGCACACCAAGACAATTTGGGTCTTAAAGAGAAAGGAACTAAATATTCATAGTTTTTAGGGCCAATACCCCAAACCGGACATATTTGCTGACTTTTGGAATAAGGAGTTTAAATGAGATTAGAAAACGAATTTGATATGCAATTTTGAGGCCAATGGCAATATGGGGTTCACATAAATGATATATAGATATATGAGAATAGAGCACGTTGCTGATACATTTTTCCGGGCTAATTTTTTTGGGGACCACCCAATCCCCAGAACACCCCAAAATCGGGCATATTTACCGACCATGTAAATGTGGATCTTTAATAAAAGGTATTGGGGGGTAGAGAAAATATTTATTCCCACTTTCGGAACCAATTTTCTGAGGGTCTACCCCTTCCCCGGGCTGAAATAAAGTATTTTAAGAATGGAGTATACCTTACATCCAAACTTAAATTCCTAGACCAATAAAGATCACATGGGATTCAGATAAAGGCACTTATATTGTTAAACTGTTTATCAAGCGATATACTAATTTCGTAGCATTGTATTTCAATAAAAGATCTTTAATTGTCAAAAATAAATATTCCAAAGAAAATTTTGTTGCATATAAAGTAAAAGAAGGCGCAGCGGAGCGGGCCCAGGTCAGCTAGTCAAATATATATATTTTTGATCGTCGTAAAAATCTAAGGCGATCTAGCCATATCCGTCCGTCTGTCTGTTGAAATCACTCTACAGTCTCTAAAAATAGAGATATTGAGCAGGAGCTTTGCATAAATTCTTTTTTATACCCACCACCGACGGATGGGGGTATATTCATTTTGTCATTCCGTTTGCAACACATTGAAATATCCATTTCCGACCCTATAAAGTATATATATTCTTGATCAGCGTAAAAATCTAAGACGATCTAGACATGTCCGTCCGTCTGTCCGTCTGTCTGTTGAAATCACGCTACAGTCTTCAAAAATAGAGATATTGAACTGAAACTTTGCACAGATTCTTTTTTTGTCTATAAGCAGGTTAAGTTCGAAGATGGGCTATAGCGGACTATATCTTGATATAGCCCCCATATAGACCGATCCGCCGATTTAGGGTCTTAGGCCAATAAAGGCCACATTTATTATCCGATTTTGCTGAAATTCGGTACAGTGAGTTGTGTTAGGCCCTTCGACATCCTCCGTCAATTTGGCTCAGATCGGTTTAGATTTGGATATAGCTGCCATATAGACCGATCCTCCGATTTAAGGTCATAGACCCATAAAAGCTACATTAATTATCCGATTTTGCTGAAATTTGGAACGGTGAGTTGTGTTAGGCCCTTCGACATCGTCCGTCAATATGGCTCAGATCGGTCCAGATTTGGATGTAGCTGCCATGTAGACCGATCCTTCGATTTAGGGTCTTAGGACAACAAAGCCACATTTATTATCCGATTTTGCTGAAATTTGGAACGGTGAGTTGTGTTAGGCCCTTCAACATCCCCCGTCAATTTAGCTCAGATCGGTCCAGATTTGGATGTAGCTGCCATATAGACCGATCCTCCGATTTAGGTTCTTAGGCCATAAAAGCCACATTTATTATCCAATTTTGCTGAAATTTGGGACAGTGAGTTGTCTTAGGTCCTTCGACATCCTCCGTCAATATGGCTTAGATCGGTCCAGATTTGGATATAGCTGCCATATAGACCGATCCTCCGATTTGGGGTCTTAGGCCCATAAAAGGCGCATTTATTGTCCGATGTCGCTGAAATTTAGCACAGTGAGTTAAGTTAAGCCCCTTGACATACTTCTGTATTATCGCACAGATCGGTTCAGATTTGGATATAGCTGCCATAGAGACCGATCTCTCGGTTTTAGGTTTTGAGGCCATAAAAAGCGCATTTATTGTCCGATGTTGCCGAAATTGTGGACAAAGAGTTAAGTTAAGCCCCTCCACATATTTTTGCTATGGGACATAAGGTATGAGTTTTGCACCGGATTTTGACGAAAGGTGGCTTACATATATACCCGAGGTGGCGTTAACGCCTTTTTACTTGTTTCTTCATAAGCAGGTTAAATTCGAAAATGAGCTATGTCGCAGACCATATAAACCTATCCGCCGATATAGGGTCTAATGGCCATAAAAGCAACACTAATTTCCGATTTTGCAGTGATTTGGGACAGTGAGTATGTGTTAGATCAGTAGACATCCTTCTTCAATTTGGCCGCGATCGGTTCAGAATTGGATATAGCTGATTTATAGACCGATCTGTCGATTTAAGGTCTTGGACCCATAAAAGGCCTATTTATTGTCCGATTTCGCCAAAATTTGGGACACTGGGTTATGTTAAGCCCTTCGACATCCCTCTTCAAATTGGCCCAGATTGATCTAGATTTGGATATAGCTGCCATACAGACCCATCTCTCGATTTAAGGTTTTGGGCTCAGTGACAGTGAATTAGGTTTGGCCTCTAGACATCTTTCTTTAATATGGCCCATAAAAGGCCCATCGAGTTCGCCGAAATTTGGGACACTGAATTGCATTAGGCCCCTCGACATCTATCTTCGGTTTAGCCCAGATCGGTTTAGATTTGGATATTGCTCCCATATAGACCGATTTCTTGATTTAAATCTTGGCCCCATAAAAGGCGCATTTATAATCCAATTTCGCTGAAATTGGACACAATGACATATGTTAGGCTTTTCGACATCCGAGTCGTTTATGGCTCAGATCGGTCTATATATGGATATAGCTACCAACAAGACCATCATTTTGTTTTACAAAATTAAACAATGACTTGTAGTTATAAGACAACTCAATGTCCGTGCCAAATTTGGTCCAAATCGGGTCATATTAGCTGCGATTGGGGAATTTTTCACCGAATTCTGAGAAAGGTGGTTTACGTATACACCCAAGGTGGTGGGTATCCAAAGTTATGTTTGGGCTATTCTGAGCAGTGGGAATGAGAGCTCATTTGCACTATACAATTGCAGTATACTAAATTTCTTCCAGTAATTGGGTTCTGAGATGAGAAAGAACAAGTAAAAAAGCATTAAGTTCGGCCGTGCCGAACTTTTTATACATGGATTTATTTATTATCACAATTTAATTAATTATTATTATTATATATTAATTTTAAATATCCATATTAATGTCCAAATATGCTCCGATCTTAATCATATTTGGTTAATGTACCGCGAAGCTATACAAATTACGGTTCGAAATTTCAGCAAAATCGGATAATAAATGTGGTTTTTATGGGCCTAAGACCCTAAATCGGCGGATCGGTCTATATGGGGGCTATATCACGATATAGTCCGATATAGCCCATCTTCGAACTTAACCTGCTTATGGACAAAAAAAGAATCTGTGCAAAATTTCAGCTCAGTTTCTCTATTTTTAAAGACCGTAGCGTGATTTCAACAGACAGTCGGACAGACGGACGGGCATGTCTAGATCGTCTTAGATTTTTACGCTGATCAAGAATATATATACTTTATAGGGTCGGAAATAGATATTTCGATGTGTTGCAAACGGAATGACAAAATGAATATACCCCCATCCTTCGGTGGTGGGTATAAAAATTGGATTTTAGTTTTATATACCCGCTATATTAACCGATATCCAGACTTAAAGTCTTGAGGCAATACATTGACCATTTTTCACCCGATTTCGGTAAAATTTGGTGCAGTGAGATCTAGTAGACCCCTACCCATTTCTGTGAAGTGTGGCTCAGATCGGATTATATTTAGATATAGCTGCCCTATAGACCGAACTCCCGATCTCCCGATATAGGGTATTGAAGCCGTAAAAGCAAATTTAATTTATTTTAGCGTTTCTAACATGGCATTTTATTTAGGGTTTCTAACATGGTTCTATTCTCCGATACAATAAGTCACAAATCAAACGCTCTTGAATTATGATATTCTACGTTTTTAATCGATTGATGATTGCATGACTGACAAATAACATGTTTAAAAAGAACCTTCATTTAAGATAGGTTTGAAATTACTGAGAAGTTAATGGATTTAATCATCTTTGTTACAAAATCTGTTTATTTAAAAAAAATTCAGTTTAAACTTGTATTTCAATTAAATTTATTCAATAATGCTCAAATACGGGATATTAGTAACTTAATTTTAACAAATATTTATTCAATTTGAAGAATATACAATAGGTTTGTAGCAAGCGTTGAACTCAATATAACAATATTGCGTAAATAAAAACCTTGTTTGCTATAGGAATATTTAACTTGTTGAGAAGAAACTTAGTTAAGTAAAATGACTTGAGCCGTGCCGAACTTTGGATTCCCGCCACCGTGGAAAAATAAACCATCCTATTTTATAACAACTCTACTACCTCATTCATAGTAATATGCAAATGACGGCTGGTCAGGACCATATTTGATTCGGGTCCCGAGAACTCTTATACAAGTTACAGTTTCGGCGAAATCGGATAACAAATCCGCTTTTTCCGATTCATCCGACCTGCACCATATGCTGGTCGGATGAAGGGACGCTAAATACCTAAACATTGTCCAATCTGGACCATTTTTATGTGTGACGACTGAAGGCTTAAAACAACTAACTGTTTCAAGTTTCAGCGAAATCGAGTAATAAATACAGCTTTTATGGGCTCAAGGCCCCTAATCAGCAGATCGCTCTATATGGCAGCTATAACTGAATATAGATCGATCTGAACTATATTTGAGCCGCATATAGGAAGGCTTTAACACACTGTTTCCAATTATGGGTTTAAGACCTGAAATCGCCAGATCGGTCTTTATGGCAGCTATATCTAAATAAAGTCCGATCTGAACCATATTTAGGCGTGGCGACAAAAGGCACTAAAGACACTAAATCAGCAGATCGGTCAATATGGCAGCTATTTCCATCAATCAACACCTACCATATCTTTGTTGACTACAAAGCCGCTTTCGATACTCCTTTACGTTCAAAGGAATTTCAAGCCATGTCTGAGTTTGGTATTCCTGCAAAATTAATAAAACTCTGCACGATGACACTTGCTGATACGCGTTCCTCAGTAAGAATAGGAGAGAAATTCTCGGAATCATTTAATACCAAACGATTTTTCAGACAAGGAGACAGCCTATCGTGTAATCTCTTTAATATCTTGCTGGAGAATATTATACGAGATGCAAATGCGAATAGATAAGGCGCGCTAATCACAATAGAACACATGCTACTTGCCTATGCTGACGACATTGACATCATAGGTCGGTCACCGGAAGTAGTAACTGCAGCCTTTGAAAGAATCGAAAGAGGGTCAGTGAAAATGGGTCTGGCTGTAATAGGAGATAAAACGAAATGGATGGTATCAACTCCCAAAACGCCCCGTGCAACCGATCAGATAAAGAAAATGGAGAAAGTTGGGAACTACAACTTTGAGATAGCCATCAACTTCATCTACCTTGGCACCGCCGTAACCGAAGCAAATGACACCAGTTTTGAAATAAAGCGAAGGATAATACTGACAAACAGTTGCTTCTTTGGACTAAGTAATCATCTTAGAAACAAGGCCACCTCTAGACAGACGAAGATTGCACTATGCAAGGCGTGTCAGAGATTATTAAATGAGCGCAGAAGATCGAGGCGCTTGAAACGCAATTCTACGTTCGGTTTTGTCATAGCGAATTAAAAGAGAGTATGTAAGTAATATCCAATAGGAGTCTGTGTAAAATTTCAACTCAATATCTCAATTTTTAAAGACTATAGAGTGACTAAACTTGACGGACACACGGACATCGTTTAATCGCCTTGAAGTTTTTCGACGATCCGAAATGTATATACTCTGTAGGATTAGGAATGCACATAAATGAATATACCCCCTACCCTATGGTGGTGGGTATAATTAACTAACTTATTTGGAATAAGTATTTTACATTATTTTATGTGCACCATTTTTCTAAGTGGATCATTTACAAGTAAGGAAATACAATACAATTGCCTACAACTACCCTATATGTATAAATTGAGCGATATCATCAAATTGACTTGTAATCTAAATCTGAATCAATTTTGGCGGAGAAACACTCATATCATAAACCTGGCGATATATACATCTTGAAGCTTTGTCAAAATGTGAACAGACATTGATGACATAGCCCGATGTTTTACAGATGAGTAAAAAAGCAATTTGTAGCAAATTTGTGTATCCTGGGCAAGTTATGTAGCTACTATTTCCTTATAAATGTCAATCGGCCGATACATATATGTATATGGGAGCAAGAGTTATACATAAATGCGTTTACCAACATTTCATAATGAGGGGATGAAACATAAAATCGAAATCAAATGCAGAAGGTGATTTAAATGTCTTAAAATTTCAATAAAGGGACAACATTCGATATTTCTAATAGTAAATATCGTTAGTTTCCCATCACCTATATTTCCAACGAAAATGAGAAGTCAAAATCAAGAGATCCATTAATATAAAAGCTATTGTATATCAATGCAGAGAGCAAATATATTCAAAATGTATGCCCAATTGGATGAATGTAGCGTCCTATATAGGCGCAATGTGTCTTATAGTATACATTCAGCGTCGGATCCCTTATTTTGCAAAGAATTTAATCTTGCCGAAAGTATCGATATCGATTAATCGGTATTCAAACAAATAATAAAATATCGATAGTGAAATTTATATTTTTCCAGCTCTAATAATAATTTCGTCATTTCGTTTATAACACCTCGAAATATGCTTCAATGACCCAATGAAGTATTAACCTATAGTCCGTCCGTCCGCACACCGTCCGTCCATCTGCTTGTCAAAAGTACGCTTACTTTGGAAGGAGTAAAGCTATGCGACTGAAATTTTGCACAAATACTTCTTATAAGTGTAGGCAGGTTGGAATTGTAAATGGGCTAAATCGTCCCATGTTTTGGTATAGCTGTCATACGAAGCGATCTGGGGTCTTGACCTCTTGAGCTTCTATAGGGCGCAATTCTTGTCCGATTTGGTGTCTTCGTATCACTTCCAACAATTGTGCTAAGTATGGTTCAAATCGGTCCATTACCTGATATATCTGCCATAAAAAGCGATCTCCCGATTAGACTTCTTGAGCTTCTATAGGACGCAATTCTTATCAAAGTTTGCCGAAATTTTGCACACATCGTTTTGGTATGACTTCCAATAACTGTGCCAAATATGGTCTAAATCAGGATGATAAACTGATATAGCTGCCATTTAGACCGATCTCCAATTTGACTTGCTGAGCCTCTGGAAAGCGCAATTATTACTCGATTTGTCTGAAATTTCGGCCATGGCAAGTACGGTCCATATCGGTCAATAACTTGAAATAGCTCATATGAGCATATTTGAAAGAGTAATACAAAAAACTTGACAAATAGTGGAGGGTATATAAGATTCTTGTTTTCGAAGAGTACATCTTTAACAATATTTCCCAGTAATGATTTCGTTTTTTTTCATATGCCTTGAATAATGTTTCAAAAAAGTTAGAAACTTTTTATACCCTCCACCATAAGATGGGGGGTATACTAATTTCGTCATTCTGTTTGTAACTACTCGAAATATTTGTCTGAGACCCCGTAAAGTATATATATTCTTGATCGTCGTGACATTTTATGTCGATCTAGCCATTTCCGTCCGTCTGTCCGTCCGTCCCTCCGTCCGTCCGTTTGTCTGTCGAAAGCACACTAACTTCCGAAGGAGTAAAGCTAGCCGCTTGATATTTTGCACAAATACTTCTTATTAGTGTAGGTCGGTTAGTATTGTAAATGGGCAATATCGGTCCATGTTTTGATATAGCTGCCATATAAACCGATCTTGGGTCTTGACTTCTTGAGCCTCTAGAGTGCGCAATTCTCATCCGATTGGAATGAAATTTTGCACGACGTGTTTTGCTATCATATCCAACAACCGTGCCAAGTATAGTTCAAATCGGCCTATAACCTGATATAGCTGCCATATAAACCGATCTTGGGTCTTGAATTCTTGAGCCTCTATAGTGTGCAATTCTTATCCGATTGGAATGAAATTTTGCACGACGTGTTTTATTATGATATCCAACAACTGTGCCAAGTATGGTTCAAATCGGTTCATAATCTGATATCGCTGCCATATAAACCGATTTTGGGTCTTGACTTCTTGAGCCTCTAGAGTGCGCAATTCTTATCCGATTGAAATGAAATTTTGCACGACGTGTTTTGTTATGATACCCAACAACTATGCCAAGTATGGTTTAATCGGTTCATAACCTGATATAGCTGCCATATAAACCAATCTGCGATCTTAACTTCTTGAGCCTCTAGAGGTCGTAATTATTATCCGATTTGCCTGAAATTTTGTACGACGGATCGTTTCATGACCATGAATCTGTCTATAGCCCGACACAGCTCCCATATAAATTGATCTCTCTATTTTACTTCTTGAGCCCCCAAAGGGCGCAATCCTTATTCGAATTGGCTGACATTTTACACAGGTCTCCAACATATAATTTAATTGTGGTCCAAACCGGACCATATCTTGATATCGCTCTAATAGTCTGCTATTATAAAAATCTTTTCTTATATCCTTTTTTGCCTAAGAAGAGATGCCGGAAAAAGAACTCGACAAATGCGGTCCATGGTGGAGGATATATAAGATTCGGCCCGGCCGAACTTAGCACGCTTTTACTTGTTTCGATATTAAAATTTCTATAGTGTACGATCTTGGGTCTTGACTTCTTGAGCCTCTAGAGTGCGCAATTCTTATCCGATTGAAATGAAATTTTGCACGACGTGTTTTGTTATGATACCCAACAACTATGCCAAGTATGGTTTAAATCGGTTCATAACCTGATATAGCTGCCATATAAACCGATCTGCGATCTTAACTTCTTGAGCCTCTAGAGATCGTAATTATTATCCGATTTGCCTGAAATTTTGTACGACGGATCCTTTCATGATCATGAATCTGTCTATAGCCCGACACAGCTCCCATATAAATTGATCTCTCTATTTTACTTCTTGAGCCCCCAAAAGGGCGCAATCCTTATTCGAATTGGCTGACATTTTACACAATTCTCCAACATATAATTTAATTGTGGTCCAAACCGGACCATATCTTGATATCGCTCTAATAGTCTGCTATTATAAAAATCTTTTCTTATATCCTTTTTATACCCTCCACCATAAGATGGGGGGTATACTAATTTCGTCATTCTGTTTGTAACTACTCGAAATATTCGTCTGAGACCCCATAAAGTATATATATTCTTGATCGTCGTGACATTTTATGTCGATCTAGCCATGTCCGTCCGTCTGTCCGTCCGTCCGTCCGTCTGTCTGTCGAAAGCACGCTAACTTCCGAACGAGTAAAGCTAGCCGCTTGAAATTTTTCACAAATACTTCTTATTAGTGTAGGTCGGTTGGTATTGTAAATGGGCCATATCGGTCCATGTTTTGATATAGCTGCCATATAAACCGATCATGGGTCTTGACTTCTTGAGCCTCTAGAGTGCGCAATTCTTATCCGATTGGGATGAAATTTTGCACGACGTGTTTTATTATGATATCCAACAACTGTGCCAAGTATAGTTCAAATCGGTTCATAACCTGATATAGCTGCCATATAAACCGATCTTGGGTCTTGACTTCTTGAGCCTCTAGAGTGCGCAATTCTTATCCGATTGGAATGAAATTTTACACGACGTGTTTTGTTATGATATCCAACAACTGTGCCAAGTATAGTTTAAATCGGTTCATAACCTGATATAGCTGCCATATAAACCGATCTTGGGTCTTGACTTCTTGAGCCTCTAGAGGGCGCAATTCTTATCCGAATGGAATGGAATTTCGCACGACGTGTTTTGATACGATATACAACATCTGTGCTAAGTATGGTTCAAATCGGTCCATAACCTTATATAGCTGTCATATAAACCGATCTTGGGTCTTGACTTCTTGAGCCTCTAGAGGGCGCAATTCTTATCCAATTTGAATGAATTTTGGCACGTAGTATTTTGTTATGATGTCCAATAACTGTGCCAAATATGGTTCAAATCGGTTCATAACCTGATATAGATGTCATATAAACAGATCTGGGGACTTTACTTCTTGAGCTTTTAAAGGGTGCAATTCCTATCCGATTTGGCTGAAATTTCGCAAGACGTTTTTTATTGTTACTTTCAAAAACTGTGTCAAATAAAGTACAAGTCGGTTCATAACCTGATACAGCTGCCATATAAACCGATCTGGGATCTTGACTTCTTGAGCCTCTAGAGGTCGCAATTATTATCCGATTTGCCTGAAATTTCGTACGACGGATTCTTTCATGACCATCAACATACGTGTTTATTTTGGTCTGAATCGGTCCATAGCCCGATACAGCTCCCATATAAATCGATCTCTCTATTTTACTTTTTGAGGTCACAAAGAGCGCAATTCTTATTCGAATTGGCTGACATTTTACACAGGTCTCCAACATATAATTTAATTGTGGTCCAAACCGGACCGGGAAAAGAATTCGACAAATGCGATCCATGGTGGAGGGTATATAAGATTCGGCCCGGCCGAACTTAGCACGCTTTTACTTGTTTGTGACTACCTATTCTGATAAACTTTATACACGCAACTATGAATAATCTTACATAATTAGAAATTAGATTAATAAAGAGGATCCATTGATAGAAGTAGACACTATAGAACAAAATTTACGGTCAATAAAATTTACATTTCTTGCTGGTCAGAATGGTGTCCCGGCAAACATTTTGTTTAAATCTGGCTGTCGCAATGATGACTGTTATTGCAAGGGTATCTCAATGCTTAGCGCTTATCCCAAGTTATTGGAAATATGTTGACTGAATTTATTTCTCATCAGTCTTTCTAATAGCTTTATTCATGTCAGACGGATACAGGAAATCACGCTCTGTTAGAATTTACATGTCTTGTCAACGATGCTTTCAGGGCAAATAAACAGACTTTCGCTTTCTATTAGGAAAATCATACACTCCTGAAAATAAAATTTGAGTTACAAATTTTCAGTAATTCGTTATTATGGCTAAACTCATATCTGATTAGCCGTTTAAAAAATGGTAATGCGATCTCTAAGATGTTCCCCAAAGTAGCCATCTCGGCCTGATTTTGTTTTGTCTTTTTATAGTCAGTCATTCCGTTTGTAAGAACTCGAAATATTGATCTGCGACCCTATTAAGTATATATATTCTGGATCTAGCCATGTCCGTCCGTCTGTCGAAATCACGATAGCGATAAAAAACGTAAAGCTAGCCCCTTGCATATATACCTACTATTGATGTAGATCGTTTGGGATTGCAAATGGGCCATATCGGTTCTGATTTGGATATAGCTCCCATATAAAACTATTTCCCGACTTGACTTCTTGAGATACTGGAAGGCACAATTTTTACCGAGTTGGCTAAAATTTTGTAAATAGTGCTCCGTTACAACTTTCAACAATTCTGTAATATACGGTTCAAGTCGATCGATAATCTGATATAGCTCCCATATAAACCGATCTCCCGATTTTATTTCCTGACCACTTACACGCCGCAATTTTTGTCCGATATGACTGAAATTTTGCACATAGTGTTTATGACTTCCAATAACAGTATTGAGTACGGTTCAAATCGGTCTATGAACTGATATAGCTCCCGTTTAAACCAATCTCTCGATTTGACTTCTTGAGCTCTTACATATTGACTAGAACTTACTGTGCCAAATACGTTCCGAAT
Source organism: Stomoxys calcitrans (assembly GCF_963082655.1). NCBI lineage: Eukaryota > Metazoa > Arthropoda > Insecta > Diptera > Muscidae > Stomoxys > Stomoxys calcitrans. Next base: position 60,093,123 of record NC_081552.1, read on the forward strand.
CCGTCTATAACCTCATACAGCTCCCATATAAACCGTTCTCGATTATCATTGTTCGGTTCCTAGAAGCTTTAATTTTCGCTGGTTTGATAGAAGTTTTTTTAAAATTTTATCAGAACCCATGGTGGTGGTTTCCCAAGATTTGACCCAGCCGAACGTAGTACACTTTTACTGATACTTCTATGAAAACAAATAAATACTCTTCTTTAGAACGTTGCAACCTAGAGTATGGATCTATAGTGTGAGATCCTTACTAAACTCTTCACTCTTATCTGATTGAATATATTCAAACGCAAATTTCTTTTGTTTTCCCTCCGGGGACGTGATCGGGATCGGCAGTCTCTATCTTCATATGAGTTAAGACTGCGTTTTATTGAACTACATACATTGTCAAGGCGGAGAACAATGTTGAATGTTACCTATGTAATTAATATCATAAATGGTAAAATTGAGTCTCAGTTCCTTCTTAGTAGATTTTTTTTTCAATGTCCTGATCAGACCTACCAGAAATTTTAAATTATTACATATAACATATTATACAACAAATTTTGCAGTGATCTTTTTCGTCGTATATGCTATCAATTCAACAAGTTCTATAATATCATAACATATCTACGAATCGAGACACATTAAAAAGAAATATTATATCTTATATATAACAAGTAAAAGCGTGCTAAGTTCGGCCGGGCCGAATATTATATACCCTCCACCATGGATCGCATTTGTCGAATTCTTTTCCCGGCATCTCTTCGTAGGCAAGAAAGGATATAAGAAAAGATTTGCTCTGCTATTAGAGCCATATCAAGACATGGTCCGGTTCGGACAACAATTAAATTATATATTGGAGACCTGTGTAAAATTTCAGCCAATTCGTATAAGAATTGCACCCTTTGGGGGCTCAAGAAGCAAAGTAGGGAGATCGATTTATATGGGAACTGTATCGGGCTTTAGACCGACTCAAACCATAAGAAACACGTATTTTGATGGTCAAGAGAAAATCCGTCGTAAAAAATTTCAGGCAAATCGGATAATAATTGCGACCTCTACAGGCTCAAGAAGTCAAGATCCAAGATCGATTTATATGATAACTATATCAGGTTATGAACCGATTTGAATCATACTCGCCACTGTTGTTGGATATCATAACAAAACACGTCGTGCGAAATTTCATACCAATCGGATAATAATTGCGCACTCTAGAGGCTCAAGAAGTCAAGACCCAAGGTAGGTTTTTATGGCAGCTATATCAGGTTTTTAACCGATTTGAACCATACTTGGCACAGTTGTTGGATATCATAACAAAATACGTCGTGCAAAAATTCATTCAAATCGGATAAGAATTGCGGCCTGTAGAGACTCAAGAAGTCAAGACCCACGATCGGTTTATAGGACAGCTATATCAGGTTATGAACCGATTTAAACCATACTAAGCACAGTTGTTGGATATCATAACAAAACACGTTGTGCAAAAACGCGTTCAAATCGGGTAAGAATTGCGGCCTCTAGAGACTCAAGAAGTCAAGACCCTAGATCGGTTTATAGGACAGCTATATCAGGTTATGAACTGATTTAAACCATACTTGGCACAGTTGTTAGATATCATAACAAAACACGTTGTGCGGAATTTCATTTCAATCGGATAAGAATTGCGCACTCTAAAGGCTCAAGAAGTCAAGACCCAAGATCGGTTTATTTGGCAGCTATATCAGGTTATGGACCGATTTGAACCATACTTAGCACAGTTGTTGGATATCGTAACAAAACACGTCATGCCAAAATTTCATTCCAATAGGATAATAATTGCGCACTCAAGAGGCTCAAGAAGTCAAGACCCAAGATCGGTTTATATGGCAGCTGTATCGAAACATGGATCGATATGGCCCATTTACAATACCAACCGACCTACACTAATAAGAAGTTTTTGTGCAAAATTTCAAGCGGCTAGCTTTACTCCTTCGGAAGTTAGCGTGCTTTCGACAGACAGACGGACAGACGGACGGACATGGCTAGATCGACATAAAATGTCGCTACGATCAAGAATATATATACTTTATGGGGTCTCAAACGAATATTTCGAGTAGTTACAAATTAATGACGAAATTAGTATACCCCCCATCCTATAGTGGAGGGTATAAAAATCAATTTGTGTTTGTTTGTAGATTTGTTTGTTTGTTTGTTTGTGTGTTCCTTATAGACTCAGAAACGGCTAAACTGATTTTCTTGAAATTTTCACAGCAGGTACATATTGACCCCGTGGTGAAAATAGGGTACTACATTTTTTTAATATCTGAAGTGGGGGCGGACCCTCCCCCTTATCCTTATTTTTAGAAACGCCAGATCTCGGAGATGGGTTGTGCGAAATATGCGAAATTGTGTGTGCTCTCATATAGTACCCTAAAAATAAAAATTTGGTATCCAAATTTCGGATGGGGTACCTAGAGGGGCTGCCCCACCCTAAAACCTACCAAACATAAATTTACACCAATCACGACAATATGGGACTCAAATGAAAGGTATTTAGGATAAGAAAATGTATCTCCAATTGTCGGACCAAGTGCTAGGGGGACCACCCCAAGCCCCAAATCACCCCTAAATGGAACGTATTTACCGACCATAGCAATATGGGACTCAAATTGATGGTATTTACGAGTAGAATACGAATCTGATATCCAAATGTGGAACCACGTTTCTGGGGGTCCACCCCTTCCCCAAAACACCCCAAACATGACTTATTTACTGGACATGGTAATATGAAGCTTAAATAAAAGGTATTTGAGTGTAGAATTCGAATCTGATATCCAAATATGGGACCAAATGTTTGGCGGGCCGCCTCTCAGGTCTTTGGAAGTAAAGCACGAATCTGATATCAATATTCGGGAAAGTGTGTATGGAGGCAGATTTAGATATACATGTCATATATATATATCGCCCGATTTTCACTTCTATGGCCACTGCAAGCGCATTTATTCACCAATCTTGGCAAAATTTTGTACAGCGCTTTCCCTGTCAACTACCACAACATCTAAGAAGTATGCTAGAAATCGGTTCAGATTTAGATATAGCTCCCATATATATGTTCGTCTGATTTCGACTAATATTGCAATAAAATGCCCATTGTTAACCAATTCTCTCAAAATTTGCCAGGATGGACTTTCTTATGTCTTTCAATATGTTTGATGAATTCCAGATTTAAGAATAGCTGCCATATGTGTTTTTCGCTCAATTTTTATATCTAGGGTCACTGCAAGCGCATTATTGGCCATTATTGCGAAAACTGTATACAACTCTCGATGCCTACCACAATATCTAAGAAGACGAATTGTTTTATAACATCCGCCGAGGTCCATCAAAATTGGTTCAGAATTAGATATAGCCCCCACTTTGTATTAATAGGGTAGGTGTAGGGTATCATAAAGTCGGCACTGAATATTTCAAAGTGTTACAAATGGAATGACAAGATTAGTATTTTCCCATCCTATGGTGGAGGATATAAAAAATTAAATTGTGTTTGTTTGCTTATTACGTATAGACTCAAAAACGGCTGAATTGATCACCTTGAAGTTTTCACAGATTGTGTAGGTTGGTCTGGAAGGGGGGTATATATATATATACACCCCATAGGAAGGGTGGTATACTAATTTCGTCATTCCGTATGTATTACCTCCAAATATGCATCCAAGTCTCCATAAAGTATATATATTCTTAATCGTCATGACATTATAAGTCGATCTAGCCATGTCCGCCTATATGTCTATATATCATTTATTTGAACCCCATATTGCCATTGGCCTCAAAATTGGATATCAAATTCGTTTTCTAATCTCATTTTAACGCCTTATTGCAAAGGCCCTAAAAACTATGAATATTTAGTTTCACTTTCTTTAAGACCCAAATTGTCTTGGTGAGCAAATACGTCCTATTTGGGGTTTGTTATGGTGGTGGGACGCTAGACAGCTGGCCCCTAATGCTGATATCAGATACGTTGTCTAGTCCCAAATACCTTTACTTTGAGCCCCACATTTCCATAGTCGGCAAATATGACCGGTTTGGGGGGTGTTTTGGGGGATGGGCGGCCACTCAGTAGTTAGCCTTGAAAATATATATCGGATTCGTGTTCCACTTTAAAAACCCTCTTATTTGAGCCTCATATTGCAATAGTAAGAAAATACTTACTATTTAGGTGGTGGTGTGGGGATGGCGTGGCCCCGTAGACACTTTTCCCGAATATTGATATCATATTCGTGCTTTACTCCCAAAGACCTTTGATTTAAGCCACATTGGCTTTGGTCGTAATTTTGTCCCCTTTGGGGGATATTTTTGATGAGAGGCGGCCCCCCAAACACTTGGTCTCATATTTGGGTATCAGATTCTTATTCTATATTCAAATACCTTATATTTAAGCCCCATTTTCCCAGGTTGGTGTGGAAGGGCGGTCAGTAAATAAGTCCTATTTGGGGGGTGTTTTGGGAAGGGCTGGACCCCCAGAAACGTAGTATTCTACTCGCAAATAACTTTCATTTGAGTCCCATATTGCCATGGTCGGTAAATATGTCCGATTTAGGGGTGTTTTGGGGCTTAGGGTGGTACCCCAAGCACTTAGGCGGACAATTGGATATCAGATAAGTTTTCTTATCCTAAATACCTTTCATTTTAGTCCCATATTGTCGTGATTGGTCTATATATATGTTTGGTAGGTTTTAGGGTGGGGCAGCCCCCTAGGTACCCCATCCGAAATTTGGATACCAAATTTTTATACCCTCCACCATAAGATGGGGGGTATACTAATTTCGTCATTCTGTTTGTAACTACTCGAAATATTCGTCTGAGACCCCATAAAGTATATATATTCTTGATCGTCGTGACATTTTATGTCGATCTAGCCATGTCCGTCCGTCTGTCCGTCCGTCCGTCCGCCCGTCCGTTCGTCTGTCTGTCGAAAGCACGCTAACTTCCGAAGGAGTAAAGCTAGCTGCTTGATATTTTGCACAAATACTTCTTATTAGTGTAGGTCGGTTGGTATTGTAAATGGGCCATATCGGTCCATGTTTTGATATAGCTGCCATATAAACCGATCTTGGGTCTTGACTTCTTGAGCCTCTAGAGTGCGCAATTCTTATCCGATTGGGATGAAATTTTGCATGACATGTGTTGCTATGATGTCCAATAACTGTGCCAAGTATAGTTCAAATCGGTCCATAACCTGATATAGCTGCCATATAAACCGATCTTGGGTCTTGACTTCTTGAGCCTCTAGAGTGCGCAATTCCTACCCGATTGAAATGAAATTTTGCACGACGTGTTTTGTTATGATACCCAATAACTGTGCCAAGTATGGTTTAAATCGGTCTATAACCTGATATAGCTGCCATATAAACCGATCTTGGGTCTTGACTTCTTGAGCCTCTAGAGTGCGCAATTCTTATCCGATCAGAATCAAATTTTGCACGACGTGTTTTGTTATGATGTCCAACAACTGTGCCAAGTATAGTTCAAATCGGTCCATAACCTGATATTGCTGCCATATAAACCGATATTGGGTCTTGACTTCTTGAGCCTCCAGCGTGCGCAATTCTTACCCAATTGGGATGAAATTTTGCACGAAGTGTTTTGTTATGATATCCAACAACTGTGCCAAGTATGGTTCAAATCGGTCTATAACCTGATATAGCTGCCATATAAACCGATCTTGGGTCTTGACTTTTTGAGCCTCTAGAGGGCACAATTCTTATCCGATTTGAATGAGTTTTAGCACGAAGTATTTCGTTATGATACCCAACAACTGTGCCAAGTATGGTTGAAATCGGTTCATAACCTGATATAGCTGTCATATAAACAGATCTGGGGATTTGACTTCTTGAGCTTCTAGAGGGCGCAATTCCTACCCAATTTGGCTGAAATTTTGCATGACGTATTTTATTTTTACTTTCAACAACTGTGTAAAATAAGGTTCAAATCGGTTCATATCCAGAAATAGCTGCCATATAAACTGGTCTGGGATCTTGACTTCTTGACCCCTAGAGGTCGCAATTATTATCCGATATGCCTGAAATTTTGTACGATGGATCCTCTCATGACCATCAACAAACGTGTTTATTATGGTCTGCATCGGTCTATAGCCCGATACAAATCCCATATAAATCGTTCTCTCTATTTTACTTCGTGAGCCCCAATGGGCGCAATTCTTATACGAATTGGCTGAAATTTTACACAGGTCTCCAACATATAATTTAATTGTGGTCCGAACCGGACCATATCTTGATATCGTTTCAATAGCAGAGCAACTCTTTTCTTATATCCTTTTTAGCCTAAGAAGAGATGCCGGGAAAACAACTCGACAAATGCAATCCATGGTGGAGGGTATATAAGATTCGGCCCGGCCGAACTTAGCACGCTTTTACTTGTTATTTTTAGGGTTCTATATGGGAGCACACAAAATTTCGCTTAAATTGCACCACCCAACTCCGAGATCTGACGTTTCTGAAAATTAGGGTAAGGGGGAGGGTCCGCCCCCCCCCCCCCATCAGATATCAAAAAATTTAGTACGCTTTTTTCATCACGGGTTCAATATGCACCATCTGTGAAAATTTCAAGAAAATCGGTTCAGCCGTTTCTGAGTCTATAAGGAACACACTAACAAACAAAAACAAATAAATAAACACAAATTGATTTTTAGACCCCCCACCATAAGATGGGGGTATACTAATTTCGTCATTCTGTTTGTAACTACTCGAAATATTCGTCTGAGACCCCATAAAGTATATATATTCTTGATCGTCGTGACATTTTATGTCGATCTAGCCATGTCCGTCCGTCCGTCCGTCCGTCCGTCCGTCTGTCTGTCGAAAGCACGCTAACTTCCGAAGGAGTAAAGCTAGCCGCTTGAAATTTTGCACAAATACTTCTTATCAGTGTAGGTCGGTTGGTATTGTAAATAGGCCATATCGGTCCATAACCTGATATAGCTGCCATATAAACCGATCTTGGGTCTTGACTTCTTGAGCCTCTAGAGTGCGCAATTCTTATCCGATTGGAATGAAATTTTGGACGACGTGTTTTGTTATGATATCCAACAACTGTGCCAAGTATGGTTCAAATCGGTCCATAACCTGATATAGCTGCCATTTAAACCGATCTTGGGTCTTGACTTCTTGAGCCTCTAGGGTGCGCAATTCTTATCCGATTGGGATGAAATTTTGCACGACGTGTTTTGTTATGATATCCAACAACTGTGCCAAATATGGTTCAAATCGGTTAATAAACTGATATAGCTGCCATATAAACCGATCTTGGGTCTTGACTTGACTTGAGCTTCTAGAGGGCGCAATTCTTATCCAATTTGAATGAATTTTGGCACGTAGTATTTTGTTATGATATCCAACAACTGTGCCTAATATGGTTCAAATCGGTTCATTACCTGTTATAGCTGTCATATAAACAGATCTGGGGACTTGACTTCTTGAGCCTCTAGAGGTCGCAATTATTATCCGATTTGCCTGACGACGGATTCTCTCTTTACGTGTTTATTATGGTCAGAATCGGTCTATAGCCCGATACAGCTCCCATATAAATCGATCTCTCTATTTTACTTCTTGAGCCCACAAAGAGCGCAATTCTTATTCGAATTGGCTGACATTTTACACATGTCTCCAACATAAATATAATTTAACTGTGGTCCAAACCGGACCATATCTTAATATCGCTCTAATAGCAGAGCAAACCAATCCTTTATCCTTTTTTGCCTTAGAAGAGATGCCGGGAAAAGAACTCGACAAATGCGATCCATGGTGGAGGGTATATAAGATTCGGCCCGGCCGAACTTAGCACGCTTTTACTTGTTTTTAGATATAGCTAGTGTACTTAATAATATTTGGTCCAAATCGGAACATATTGTGATATAACTTATATGGGACATTAAGTATGAAATTTTCACCGAATTTTGATGAAAGGTGGTTAAATATATACCCGAGGTGGTGGGTATCCAAAGTTCTGCCCGGCCAAACTTAACGCCTTTTTACTTGTTATAAGAACATGTTGAATAGATTAGTATGGCTGCCAATAGTGACGATCATTGCGCAAAGTGTTCCACTGCTATTGAAAGCGTATACCCTTCTCTTCAATTGTTTACAACATTCGTACTGTTCATAACAGAGCATAGATTAACAGTTAGGGACTTGTTTCTGTATTTTTTAGGCTTCTGTTCACCGCTTATTTATAACTAACACAACTTTATATTTAAATATAACTTTTTCTATTATCAATTTCTTTCATCCAACATAAAGGGTGATTTTTTTGAGGTTAGGATTTTCATGCATTAGTATTTGACAGATCACGTGGGATTTCACACATGGTGTCAAAGAGAAAGATGCTCAGTATGCTTTGACATTTCATCATGAATAGACTTACTAACGAGCAACGCTTGCAAATCATTGAATTTTATTACCAAAATCAGTATTCGGTTCGAAAATTTTGGGTAATTTTCTGTCATTGGTCAACGGTGGTTATTAAATTTTGAACATATTTGCGTATCTCGAAATTTGATACGTGGATTTTAATCACCTTTCTGAAAACATCCGCAAGATCCATCAAAATTGGTTCAAAATTATATATAGCTCCCACTTTGTATTTATAGAGTAGGTGTAGGGTATTATAAATTTGGCACAGACAGACTTTTGCCTTTTCTTTCCGACTTGAAATCGGATGGTGACGGAACCTCCCCCTTACCCCATAAACTCTGCCCATAACCAAAAGTAGACCGGTAGGCATAATATGGGTATCAAATGAAAGGTATTGCAGACTAGAAAGCGAATATCGTATTTAAATTTCTGTCCAAATGCCCAGCGGGCTGCCCAAACCCCAAAACCCCTCTAAACAAATATATATGCGACGTTCATGTCAATATGGGACTCAAATGAAAAGTATTCGGCAGTATATTACAAATATGCCATACAAAATTAGGTCTAGGTAATGGGAGGTCGCGTAAATTGACCCATTATGACAATATGAAACCCAAGTGAAAGATATTTGAGAGTAGAAAACGAATTTAGTATTCAATTTTGTAGCCAGGTGTTTGAGGGTAAGCCTTAAAGCAGCCCCTAAACTGAACATTACCGACTATGGCAATTTGGAGTTCAAATCAACGAATTTGATACATATTTTCGGGCAAAGTGTCGGTGGCTGCCTCAGCCCGAAAACACCTTCCAACGGTTAATATTTACCAACCATGGCAATATGTGGCTCAAATTAAAGGGATTTGGGAGTGGAGCACGAATTTGATATCCATATTTGGGTCGAATTAATATTCATACTTTTTGGGAAATTTATACTCATTTTCGGGGCAAAGACCCTGGGATCCACCCTACAGTCAAACAGAAATTATTCACAGATGATGTCATTATGGGGATCGTATAAAATGTATTTAAAAGTAGAGGACGAATCTTCTATTTACTTTAAGGGCCAAGTGGCTGGGTGGCCACCCCACCCCGAAATACGCCCTAAACCGGAAATATTTACCAATACGGTAATATAGGACTTAAATGAAAGACATTTTGGAGTAGAGTGATAATTTGACTGCCTTTCAGCAGGGCATGTGACATAAAGGACTCAAATAAATTGACTTTTGGGTCTTAGCGTCGGGGGGAACCACCCACCACCACCCAATTAAAACAACACCAAATTGACATGTAGGACGATCGAGAATATATTGTACTCAAATGAAAGGATGTGTCAGAGGCCAATCCCCTCCCCCTATCCTACACAAAAAAAAAAGAAATTAGAAACATGTAAGAGCGTGCTACGTTCGGCCGTGCCGAATCTTATATGCTCAACCATGGATCGCATTTGTCGAGTTATATACGCGGTAACTTTTTTTAGGCAAACAAAGAATTGAATACGAATTGTTATGCTATTAGAGCTATATCGTATGAATTGAATGTCCATAGTAGAAGTCAAGATAAAAGATCGGTTTATATGGCAGCTATAACAGGTTAAGGACCGATTTGAATCATAGGTTAGGTTAGGTTGAAAACAGGCAGTAGATATTAATCTGCCTCATGCCACTTAGAGCTATATCATATGAATTGAATGTCCATAGTAGAAGTCAAGATCAAAGATCGGTTTATATGGCAGCTATATCAGGTTAAGGACCGATTTGAATCATAGGTTAGGTTAGGTTTAAAAGAGGGAGTAGATATTAATCTGCCTCATGCCACTATAGACATACACTTAAGCCAGTAATCGGCTTGTTGTGCGCTCATAAAATTAATAAGTAACTTCGAAAAGAAAACTTTAAGTTAGGAATTCCGTGCTACTTACAAAGTCCTTAATTGTTTTCCATATCACTCCCCTAAGTTGGTTCATGTCTGGTATCGTGTCCCCACCTAAGTACCTTTGTCTTTTAGCCGCGAAAGCCGGGCACTGACATAGGAATTGCTCCAACGTCTCATCATCTTCCCCACATGCCATCACTTGCCGCACCGATCCTACCGTTATGGAACCAAAAGCTGTACTGACTCTTTCTTACTTCCTTTCAGTATTAACCCCGTCCTCTCACGATCCAGATCCCCCCATAAGATTTTCGCCGTCCTACCGAGTGTTTCGCTGTTCCATAGTATTGCATGCGCAGGTGTCGCCCACGCCCTTAAAACGGACTGCGTCGACCCGAAAGGCTTCAGGTAAACCAAGTTTATCGCGGCAGATCTCTGGCCTTCACTGCCAAATCGTCTACCCTTTTATTCCCCCTTACTCCGTTATGGTCTGGCACCTAAACAATGCGGATTGTGCCATCATCGGAGAAGGCGTTAATCTCCTTCTTTCACTCCAAGACTGTTCGTGACCTTACTTTTCTGACTGTTATTGCCCTTATGACCATTTTTCTGTCCGCAAAGATGTTCATGTACTAGGCACAATTGTTGGAAGTCATAACCAATACTATGTGCAAAATTTTAGAATAATAGGATGAAACCTGAGGCTTCCAAAGCCTCAAGAAGACACATCGGGAGATCGGTTTATATAGACCTATTTCAGTTTCTTGACCGACCTACACCGTACTTGGCACAGTTGTTGGAAGTCATAACACGCTATGTGCAAAATTTCAGCCAAATGGAACAAACATTGCGGCTTACAACGGCCCAAGAAATCAAATCTGGAGAACTGTTTATATGGGATCTATATCAAGTTCTTGACCGATTTGGACTGTACTCGACACAGTTGTTGGAAGTTATAATAAAACACTACGTAAACAAATTTCAGTCAAATCGGATAAAAATAGCGGCTTCCAGGGGCGCAAGAAGCCAAATGGGAGATCGGTGTATATGGGAGCTATATCCAAATCTTAACCGATATGGCCCATTTGAAATCTCCAACGACCTACACCAATATTAAATATCTGTGCAAAATTTCAAGCGGCTAGCCTTACGCGTTCGACCGCTATCGTAATTTCGACAGACGGACGGACAGTATCGTATAAATTTTTTGGGGAAATTATGTTGTTGGACGCCCGCTCCCAATGAAATTAAACAAGGTGAGTTATTTTAAGCCTCCTGACGTCTGACTCAAATATAGTTCAGATCGGACCAAACTGAGATATACCTGCCTATAAAAACCCATAAAAACTGCATTTATTATCCGATTTTCCTGAAATTTTTATTAGTTAGTTGTTTTCAAGCCTTCTGATATCCGAATCAAATATAAATAGTTCAGATCAAACTATATGAAGATACAGCTGCCATATAGACCGATCTGCCGATTTCGCTGCAATTTTAAATAGTGAGTTATTTTAAATCTCCCGACATCTGACCCAAATACGAATCAGATTTGAAGATATCTGAATCGTAGATATAGGAATATAGCTGCCAGCAGTGACGTATTTTGGAGGGGGCCCACCCTTTATTTTTTCTAAATCGAAAATTATTAAAATACCTCTGTTACTGTGAAATTGGTAAAGATACTTCAATTTTTAAACCCTACACCACTACTGTGGTACAGGGTATCTTATATATAACAAGTAAAAAGGCGTTAAGTTCGGCCGGGCCGAACTTTGAATACCCACCACCTCGGTGGGTATCCAAAGTTATGTCCCATATCATTTATATCAAAATAAGTTCCGATTTGGACCATATACTAATAAGTACACTAGCTATATCTAAAAATAAACCGATCTGAACTATATACGACACGGATGACGAAAGCCTAACATAAGTCACTGTGTCAAATTTCAGTGAAATAGGATTATAAATGCGCCTTTAATGGGGCCAAGACTTTAAATCGAGATATCGGTCTACATGGCAGCTATATTCAAATCTGGACCGATCTGGGCCAAGTTGCATAAAAATGTCGAAGAGCCTAACACAAAGCAATGTCCCAAATTTCGGCGAAATCGGACAATAAATGCCTTTTTTATGGTCACAAAACCTTAAATCGAGAGATCGGTCTATATGGCAGCTATATTCAATTCTGGACCGATCTGTGCGATATTGCAGAAGTATGTCAAGGAGCTTAACTTAACTCGCTGTCCCAAATTTCGGCGACATCGGACAATAAATGAGCATTTTATGGGTCCAAACCCATAAATCAAGAAATCGGTCTATATGGCAGCTATATCCAAATCTGAACCGATCTGGGTCAAATTAACGAAGGAAGTCGAAAGGCCTTACACAACTCACTGTCCCAAATTTCAGCAAAATTTGACAATAAATGTGGCTTTTATGGGCCTAAGACCCTAAATCGGAAGATCGGTCTATATGACAGCTATATCCAAATCTGAACCGATCTGGGTCAAATTAACGAAGGAAGTCGAAAGGTCTTACACAACTCACTGTCAAAAATTTCAGCTAAATCGGATAATAAATGTGGATTTTATTGGCCTAAGACCCTGAATCGGCGGATCGGTCTATATGGGGGCTGTATCAAGATATAGTCCGATATAGCCCATCTTCGAACTTAACCTGCTTATGGACAAAAAAAGAATCTGTGCAAAATTTCAGCTCAGTTTCTCTATTTTTAAAGACCGTAGCGTGATTTCAACAGACAGTCGGACAGACGGACGGGCATGTCTAGATCGTCTTAGATTTTTACGCTGATCAAGAAAATATATACTTTATAGGGTCGGAAATGGATATTTCGATGTGTTGCAAACGGAATGACAAAATGAATATACCCCCATCCTTCGGTGGTGGGTATAAAAATCAATTTGTGTTTGTTTGTAGGTTTGTTTGTTTGTGTGTTCCTTATAGACCCAGAAACGGCTGAACCGATTTTCTTGAAATTTTCACAGATGGTACATATTGACCCCGTGGTGAAAATAGGGCACTACATTTTTTGATTTCTGAAGGGGGGGCGGACCCTCCCCCTTACCCTAATTTTCAGAAACGCCAGATCTCGGAGATGGGTGGTGAGATTTAAGCGAAATTTTGTGTGCTCTCTTATAGCACCCTAAAAATTAAAATTTGGTATCCAAATTTCGGATAGGGTACCTAGGGGGGCTGCCCCACCCTAAAACCTACCAAACATATATTTAAGCCAATCACGACAATATGGGACTCAAATGAAAGGAATTGAGGATAAGAAAACGTATCTGATATCCAATTGTCGGACCAAGTGCTAGGGGGACCACCCCAAGCCCCAAAATACCCCTAAATCGGACATATTTACCGACCATGGCAATATGGGACTCACATGAAATGTATTTGCGAGTAGAATACGAATCTGATATCCAAATGGGGGACCACGTTTCTGGGGGTCCACCCCTTCCCCAAAACCCCCCGCCCAAACTGGACTTATTTACTGACCATGGGAATATGGGGTTAAATAAAAGGAATTTAAATGTAGAATACGAATCTGATATCCAAATAAGGGACGAAGTGTTTGGGGGGCCGCCTCTCACCAAAAACATTCCCAAAAGGGTACAAATTTACGACCATAGTAATATGGGGCTCAAATGAAAGGTCTTTGGGAGTAAAGCACGAATTTGATATCAATATTCGGGAAAAGTGTCTATGGGGCCACCCCACCCCCACAACACCACCCAAGTAGTAAGTATTTTCTGACGATTGCATTATGAGGCTTAAATAAGAGGGTTTTTAAAGTGGAACACGAATACGATATATATTTTCAAGGCCAACTCACTGAGTGGCCTCCCATCCCCAAAACACCCCCCAAGCCTGTCATTTTTGCCGACTATGGAAATATGGGGCTCAAATTTAAGGCAATAGGGGCCAACTGTCTACCGGACGTCCCACCATCATAACAACCCCCAAATAGGACGTAGTTGCTCACCAAGACAATTGGGATCCTAAAGAGAGTGGAACTAAATATTCATAGTTTTTAGCGCCAATACCCCAAACGGACAAATTTGCTGACTTTTGCAAGTTTTTTTCAAAGAGTTTAAATGAAATTAGAAATCGAATTTGATAACCTATTTTGGGCCATGTGTTTGGGGAACGCCTTATCCGGTAAACTCCTCTTAAGCCAATGCCAATATGGGGTTTAAATAAATGGTATTTGAGGAGAAGAGCACGATACTGATATTTTTTCAGGGCCAAGTATCTGTTGAACCACCTCTCCCCCGAAAACACCACTAAATCAGAAATCATGAGAATATCGGGCTGAAATGAAGTATTTCAAGAATGGAGTACACCTTACACCCAAACTTAAATTCGTAGACCAATAAAGATCATATGGGATTCGGATAAAGGCACTTATATTGTGGTATGGTATGGTATTTCATTAAAAGATCTTTAATTGTCGAAAATAAATATTTCAAGGAAACTTTTATTCCATATAAAGTAAAAGATGGCGCAGCGGAGCTGGCCCGGGTCAGTCTATTATATAAAAATGAAATTGTTGCGCTTTGTTTGTTAGTTTGTTTGTCTGTTCGGTATAGTCTCAAAAACGGCTGAACCGATTTTCATGAAATTTTCACAGATAGTGCATAATGATCCCGTGGTGAAAATAGTGTACTACATTTTTTGATACCCGAAGGGGGGCGGACCTTCCCCCTACCCCAATTTTCAGAAACGCCAGATGTCGGAGATGGGTGCACCGATTTAAGCGAAATTTTGTATGCCACATAATGGTACCCCAAAAACACGAAATTGGTAAAACATTTGGGGGTCAAATAACCTGGGGGGATGCCCCATCCCACTCAAACAAAATATGATAGTAAAAGAAGGCGCAGAGGAGCGGGTCCTGTCCACCTAATTACATATATCTTTCATCCGATACGGCTTTTTAAGGCTGTAGAAACCGCAATTTCCGATCTTTACAAAATTTGCATCGGGTATTTTATTTGAGGACTACATAGGAGTAGAAAAAATTTCATAAAAATCGGTCAAGATTTAGATATAGTTCCCATATATATGTATCGCCCGATTTGCACTTAAATGGCCGTGGTTGCTACAATTTTCAACCGATCTGCACAAAATTTGGCACTGACTGTTTCGTTACTAATATTAAAATATCAGAAAAATGTCAATAATATCGGTTCAAACTTAGATATAGCTGCCATATAAATGTACACCCAATTTAATGACTGTAGTTACTTAAATTTTCAAACGATCTGCACAAAATTTGGCATGAATTGTTTTGTTACTGATCCTAACAAAACTTTAAAATTTCGCTAAAATCGGTTCAGATTTGGATATAGCTCCAATGTATATGTATCGCCCAATATACACTAATAAGGCTGTAATGAACACAATTTGAAACCGATCTACACAAAATTTGGCACAGATTGTTTTGTTGCTGATCTTAACATATCTGCGAGATGTCATCAAAATCGGCTCAAATGTTGGTCCGATCTTTACCACACACTTTGGTCCGATCTTCACCAAATTTTGCACGAAGTGCTATCTGTGACATCCCAATATGTGTGAAAATATTCATTAGAATCGCATCAGATTTATGTGTAGCGCCCATATATATCTTTCACCCGATATGCCCTTTCAAAGCTGTAGTAATTTGGTACCATCCTTATCCAAAATTTGGTAGAAGATGTTTTATTTGACGTCGCACTACATACAAAAAATGTCATCAAAATCGCACCAGATTTAGGTAAAGTTCCCATATATATCTTTTAATCGTTTCGACTTTTAAGGCTGTAGTAGCTACAATTTTGGTTCAATCTCTACAAAATTTTTCATGAGATGTTTTAATTGACATCCTAATATGAGTGCAAAATTTCATTAAAATCGAATCAGATTTCGATAAAACTCCCATATATAACTTTTATGCGTTTCGACTCATATGGCTGTAGAAGCCGCAATTTTCGTACCGTGGAAGAAAATCATGGAGGGTTCTATTTGATATTTCCATAGGTATGCAATATTAAAGTGCGACAAAATTTGGACATAAATGCTATAGATTAATAGTATAACGTAGACCGGCGGTGTAGGGTATTATATAGTCAGCTCCGCCCGACTTTTGCCTCTCCTTACTTGTTTTCATTTGCGCTCATTTTTGCTTTCAATATAGATCAATGATTTTCATTCTATCGGTATAAATGACTTTTTTATAAAATGTTATGCAAGAAACTGAAAACATTAAGAAATTACAATTGTTTAATATTTCAAAAAATAAATTTTGACCAATTTTTTTGAAGAAGCATCTACATTCTATTTAAATGATGTCGCTAATTTCTACTTCGAACTTAATTAAAATCGATCGATAATCCGTTTCTGATGGAAAAATTGTCCGGTAAAAATTACATCCAACTATTGTCGTATATGTTTGTAATTTCCATCATGTCTTTATATTTCCAAAAGTTTTCCTGATTTATTGGAGATAAAATAAGGAAATGTGGTAGAACTAACAAGTAAGTTCGGCCGGGCCGAATCTTATATACCCTCCACCATTGATCGCATTTGTCGAGTTCTATGCGCGGTATCTCTTTTAGACAAACATAGAATATTGAATAAGAACTGTTATCCTATTGGAGCTATATCAAGTTATAGTCCGATTCGGACCATAAATGAATGCTGATTGACATTGTAGAAGTCATTGTGTAATATTTCAGTTCATTCGGAAAAGAATTGCGCCTTGTAAGGGCTCAAGAAGTAAAATCGGGAGATAGGTTTACATGGAGCTATATGAATCTATTGATTGATTCAGACCATACTAGACACGTATGTTAAAGGTCATGAGAAAAGGCCTTGTACAAAATTTCAGCCAAATCGGATGAGAAATGCGCCCTCTAGAGGTTCGAGAAGTCAAGATCCCAGATCGGTTTTTATGGCAGCTATATCAGGTTCTATATCGATTTACGCCATACTAAGCACAGTTATTGGAAGTCATAACAAAACACCTCATGCAAAATTTCAGTCAAATCGGATGAGAATTGCGCCATCACTTGGCTCAAGAAGTCAAGATCCAAGATCGGTTTATATGTTAGCTATACCAAATTATGAACCGATTTGAATCATACTTAGCATAGTTGTTGAAAGTAATACCAAAACACTACGTGCAAAATTTTAGTTCAATCGGACAATAATAGCGCCCTCAAGAAGTCAAGAATACAAGACCCAAGATCGGTTTATATGACAGCTATACCAGATTATGTACCGATTTGAATCATACTTGGCACAATTGTTGGATATCATAACAAAATACGTCGTGCAAAATTTCATCCCAATCGGATAAGATTTGCGCCCTCTAGAGGTTCAAGAAGTCAAGACCCAAGATCGGTTTATATGGCAGCTATATCAGGTTATGAACCGTATTTAAGCCATACTTGGCACAATTGTTGGATATCATACCAAAACAGGTCGTGCAAAATTTCATTCCAATCGGATAAGACGTGCGCCCTCTAGAGGTTCAAGAAACCAAGACCCAAGATCGGTTTATATGGCAGCTATATCAAAACATGGACCGATATGGCACATTTACAATACCAACCGACCTACATTAATAAGAAGTATTTGTGCAAAATTTCAAGCGGCTAGCTCTACTCCTTCGGAAGTTAGCGTGCTTTTGACAGACGGACGGACGGACGGGCGGACGGACAGACGGACGGACATGGCTAGATCGACATACAATTTCGCGACGATCAAGAATATATATACTTTATGGGGTCTCAGACGAATATTTCGAGTAGTTACAAACAGAATGACGAAATTAGTATACCCCCCATCCTATGGTGGAGGGTATAAAAATCAGAAAGACGAAAAGATTTCAACGTTATTTCAGTTGTAACCTTTTTCTTTCTTTTCCCACTAATTGATGTTATTTTAACACATTTCCTCTCTTAGCGTGGGTAATAAGTTCGTATTTCAGAGTAAAAATTTATAATTTTTACGATTGCTTTTTATAGATAACTAGCGGACCCGGGCCCGCTCCGCTGCGCCTTTATTTACTTTTATATGGGACAAAAGTTTCCTTGGAATATTTATTTTCGACAATTAAAGATCTTTTTGTAAAATACCGTGCGACGAAAATAGTATATCGCTTGACTAACAGTTTAACAATATAAGTGCCTTTATATGAATCCCATATAATCTTTATTGGTCTTCTCGAATTCAAGTTGGGATGTAAGGTGTACTCCATCCTTAAAATACTTCATTTCAGCCCGATATTCTCATGATGTCTGATTTAGTGATAATTTCGGGGGATAGGTGGTCCCCCAGATACTTGGCGCTGAAAAACATGTCAGTATCATGCTCTTGTCTCAAATACCATTTATTTAAACCTCATATTGCCATTGGCTGAAGAAGAGTTTACAGGATGAGGCGTCCCCCAAACACATGGCCCCAAAATAGGTTATCAAGTTCGTTTTCTAATCTCAAATACCTTTCATTTGAGGCACATATTGACATGGTCGAAAAATTTTTTCCCTTTGGGGATGTTTTGGAGAACGGGTGAGCCCTAAATACATGATCCTACATTTGGATATCAAATTTGTATTCTACTCCCAAATACCTTTATTTGAGCCCCATATTGCGATGGTCAGTAAAAAAATGCTGTTTGTGGGGTATTTTGGGAAAGGGGTAGACCCCCAGAAATTGGTCCCGAAAATGAGTATCAATTCTTGCTCTATCCCCCAATACCTTTCATTTAAGACCCACATTGTCATGGTCGGTAAATATGCCCGCTTTAAGGGTGATTTTGGGAGTGGGTTGGTCCCTCAAATTCTAAGCCCTGTCCGAATGTAAATATGTGCGAATTAGGGGTGTTTTGGGGCTTGTGGTGGTCCCCCCTAGCACTAGATTCGGCAATTGGTTATCAGATAATTTTTCTGATCCTAAATACCTTTCATTTGAGTCCCATATTGTCGTGATTGGTCTTAATATATATTTGGTAGGTTTTAGGTGTGGGGCAGCTCCCCTAGGTACCCCATCCGAAATTTGGATACCAAATTTTTATTTTTAGGGAATTATATGAGAGCACACAAAATTTCGCTTAAATAGCACCACCCATCTCCGAGATCTGGCGTTTCTGAAAATTCGGGTAAGGGGGACAATCCGCTCCCCCTTCAGATATCAAAAAATTTAGTACCCTATTTTCACCACGGGGTCAATATGTACCATCTGTGAAAATTTCAAGAAAATCGGTTCAGCCGTTTCTGAGTCTATAAGGAACACACAAACATACAAACAAATAAATAAACACAAATTGATTTTTAGACCCCCCACCATAAGATGGGGGTATACTAATTTCGTCATTCTGTTTGTAACTACTCGAAATATTCGTCTGAGACCCCATAAAGTATATATATTCTTGATCGTCGTGACATTTTATGTCGATCTAGCCATGTCCGTCCGTCTGTCTGTCGAAAGCACGCTAACTTCCGAAGGAGTAAAGCTAGCCGCTTGAAATTTTGCACAAATTTTTGTTATTAGTGTAGGTCGGTTGGTATTGTAAATAGGCCATATCGGTCCATGTTTTGATATAGCTGCCATATAAGCTGCCATATAAACCGATCTTGGGTCTTGACTTCTTGAGCCTCTAGAGTGTGCAATTCTTATCCGATTGAAATGAAATTTTGCACGACGTGTTTTGTTATTATATCCAACAACTGTGACATGTATGGTCTAAATCGGCTTATAACCTGATATAGCTGCCATATAAACCGATCTTGGGTCTCGACTTCTTGAGCCTCTAGAGGGCGCAATTCTTATCCGAATGGAATGGAATTCCGCACGACGTGTTTTGTTATAATACCCAACAACTGTGCCAAGTATGGTTCAAATCGGTCCATAACCTGATATAGCTGCCATATAAACCGATCTTGGGTCTTGACTTCTTGAGCCTCTAGAGGGCACAATTCTTATCCGATTTGAATGAATTTTAGCACGAAGTATTTCGTTATGATATTCAACAACTGTGCCAAGTATGGTTGTAATCAGTCCATAACCTGATATAGCTGTCATATAAACAGATCTGGGGATTTGACTTTTTGAGCTTCTAGAGGGCGCAATTCCTATCCGATTTGGCTGAAATTTTGCATGACGTATTTTTTTTTTTTACTTTCAACAACTGTGTCAAATAAGGTTCAAATCGGTTCATAACCTGATATAGCTGCCATATAAACCGATCTGAGATCTTGACTGAGAGGTCGCAATTACTATCCGATATGCCTGAAATTTTGTACGACGGATCCTCTCATGACCATCAACAAACGTGTTTATTATGGTCTGAATCGGTCTATAGCCCGATACAGATTCCATATAAATCGTTCTCTCTATTTTACTTCGTGAGCCCCAATGGGCGCAATTCTTATACGAATTGGCTGAAATTTTACACGGGTCTCCAAAATATAATTTTATTGTGGTCCGAACCGGACCATATCTTGATATCGTTTTAATAGCAGATCAACTCTTTTCTTATATCCTTTTTTGCCTAAGAAGAGATGCTGGGAAAAGAACTCGACAAATGCGATCCATGGTGGAGGGTATATAAGATTCGGTCCGGCCGAACTTAGCACGCTTTTACTTGTTATATATAAGATAGATTTTGAAGCTAAAAGACCTCCTGATTTCATTCTTTAGGGCATTCCCATTATTTATGATAACATTTTAAAAAAATTGTTATCTTATCAGTAATATTTTTATAGATTTTTTAAAAAAAATCGTTAAAAACATGTGTATTTCACTGAGAAACAGCAACTTACAAACATCTACTAGAATTTTTGTGCCTTAATCACTATGAGCTCCGTTTCAATTGCCTTCAATATTTTATTGTGAATTATGGAATTTTTAGAAAAAGACGAAATGGTTTTATTTGAAGTAATTATTTTGAAATTAAAATTAATCTGGGTGATCATTTCGGGGTTTGAATATTGTGTTTCTGAGTTATTAAAATTTTTCGTTTCATAGCTGATGTAATTCAAATAATTTGAAAATAAATATTACTAATTATTCTTTGGAAAAGTGTCTCAGACCAACAAGCAAAATATTTCATTTAAAGACATTTTTAAATAATATTTTTTCTACAGATAAAATTTTTTCTACAGATAAGAGAACGTTCCTATAGTCTTATGTCTTAGAGAAATTTTTGGTAAATGTTTGTCTTTCGGAACAATTTTTATATAAATTTTTTTGGCAAGAAAATTCCATAAAGATTTGGCTTAAATAAACTTTTAATAACTTTTCGTTTAAAACAATAACAAAATATTTATCTTTCGAAAAAAAAAAAATACATAGCGATTCGATCTTGCAAAATTGTATTGACACATTTACGACGAAAAATACCCAAGAAATGACAGCAGGCACTATTTTATGCCAAAATCATTAAATCCATGAGCATGATTTTTTTGTTTTTCAAAAATTTTTAAAAATCAAAATATTGTTATTCTACTGGAGAATATTGTCCGGCTTTAGACCTTTGTTTAATGTTTTCTAATCAATGAATAGCATAGCAAAAAACATTTAAAAGTCTGCAAAAGTGTGTTGTTGGTAGAAGCAGTTGACTGGCTATCCGTATCGATTTTATTTACGACCAAGAAAAATCATCAGCGTGAACAAAAACAAGACTAATGTTGAATGAGTAAAGTTTGAGACAAAATGATTCAATCTCCGACTAACCACAAATCCACAGCCAAATGCATGCTTCGTGTTATGGCAGCTATAGTATAGTTCGTCACCGTTTGGTGTTGTTGTGACGCCATTCTCGGTCGATCGCACTTCCTTTAAGGCGGTAATATCTGCCTTGTACTTCTCTAATACATCCACCAGCTCGTATACTGGGTTGTCAACGTTAAGGGGGTCCGATTTTACTATTCCTTTGTTTCTCATAGTAGTTCTCATAGTTTTCCGGGGGCGGGTTACTGGGATTGCACATGTAACCCTAGTTGTGGCGAGAAGCTTGCTCCAACGTCCGACGCTCGCCTCCAGCCGCCCCTAACTTGAAAACAGACGCTGATATTGGCCATTGGTTATTTGAAGGCGCCAATAACTCGTCTTTTCATCTCGATTATTGGCACTAAGTATTTAATTAAGAGCAAGCGCCACCTAATCCCTCACTGAGACTCTCCTCACGAAATCGCTAACTAACCGCGGCCGCATTGCAGCTACTGCACATAAAAACGAAGCTTTCCACTATCAGCAACCTGTGGACGTGCGCTGTAGCTTTCAGCTAAGCTTCCGGTGACAACGATGTCAACACAAGTCGGCGTTCAAAGTTCCAGCCTGTGTGGTGTTCATAGTTATCCCGTGTCGGCCAGGAGCATCATTTGGTAAAATTTTTGTCCGATTTAACATACGTCACTGTGTCAAATTTCAGCGAAATCAAATTATTTATAATGAGTCTTTTATCACTCTTGGACCCAGCCAAGAGAGATCGCTCTATACGGCAGCTACATCCAAATGTGGACATATCTGTGCCAAATTGAAGCAGGATGTCAAGGGGCTAACACAACCCACTAACCCAATTTCGGCGACATCGGACAGTAAATGCGCCTTTTATGAGCCTAAGATATGATATGGCAGCTATATCCAAAACTAGACCGATCTTGACCAAATTGCAGAGCGACGTCGGGAGGCCTTACACAACTCACTATACCAAATTTCGGCGACATCGGACAATAAATGTCTATATGGTGCTATTTCAAGGTATAGTCCGATATAGCCCATCTATGAACTTAACCTGCTTATGGACAAAAAAGAGGGACGGACATGGCTAGATCGTCTAAGATTTATACGACGATCAAGAATATATATACTTTATGGAGTCGGAATGGATCTTGGTGTTTTGCAAACGGAATGACAAAAAGAATATACCACCATCCTTCGGTAGTGGGTATCAAAATGGGGATATTGAGCTAAAACTTTGCATAGATTCTTTTTTATACCCTCCACCATAGGATAGGAGTATACTAATTTCGTCATTCTGTTTGTAACTCCTCGAAATATTCGTCTAAGACCCCTTAAAGTATATTAATTTTTGATCGTCATGACATTTTAAGTCGATCTAGCCATTTCCGTCCGCCTGCCCATCCGTCCGGTCGTCCGTTCGTCTTTCCATCCGTCCGATCGTCTGTCCGTCCGTCTGTCTGTCGAAGCACGCTAACTTTCGAAGGAGTAAAGATATCCGATTAAAATTTTGCACAAATACTTCTTATTAGTGTAGATCGGATGGGAATTTGAATGGGCTATATTGGTTCATGTTTTGATATAGCTGTCATATAAACCGATCTTGGATCTTGACTTCTTGAGCCACTTAAGGGCGAAATTCTTATCCGATTTGGTTGAAATTTTGAATGAGGTGTTTTATTAAGACTTCTAACAACTGTGCCGAGTATGGTTTAAATCGGTTCATAACCTGATATAGCTGTCATATAAACCGATCTGGGGTCTTGATTTCTTGAGCATCTAGAGGTCGCAGTTATTATGCGATTTGGCTGAAATATAACATGACATGTTTTGCTATGGCTTTTTATAACTGTGTTAATAAAGGTTCGAATCAATCCATAACCTGATATAGCTGCCATATAAACCGATCTGGGATCTTGACTTTTTGAGCCTCCAGAAGACGAAATTATTATCCGATTTGCCTGAAATTTTGTACAACAGCTTCTCCCATGACCTTCAACATACGTTTAAAATATAGTCCGAATCAATCTATAACCAGATATAGTCTACAAATAGGTATAGCTGCCATATTTTATTCATGGTGGTGGGTTCCCAAGATTCAGCCCGGCCTAACATAGCACGCTTTTACTTGTCATACCCTCTACCATAGGATGGGGGTATATTAATTTCGTCATTCTGTTTGTTACTTCTCAAAATATTCGTCTAAGACCCCATAAAGATTATATATTTGATCGTCATGAAATTTTAAGTCGTTCTAGCCTTGTCCGTCCGTCCGTCTGTCAGTTCGTCCGTCCGTCTGTCCGTCCATCCGTCTGTCTGTCGATAGCGAGCAAATTTTTGAAGAAGTAAAGCTAGCCGCTGAAAATTTGGCACAAATACTTCTTATTAGTGTAGGTCGGTTGGGATTGTAAATATGCTATATCGGTCCATGTTTTGATATAGCTGCCATATAAACCGGTCTTGAATCTTAACTTCTTAAGCTTCTAGAGGACGCAATTCTTATCCGGGTTGGCTGTAATTTGGCATGACCTGTTTTGTTGTGACTTCCAGCAACTGTGCCAAGTATGTTTCAAATCGGTCTTTAACCTCATATAGCTGCCATATAAGCCGATCTGGGATCTTGAATTCTTGAGCTGAAATTGGGGACTGTTACGATCTTTGACATCCTTCTTGAAATTGGCCCAGATCGGTCCAGATTTGGATATAACAGCCATATAGACCGATCTCTCTATTTTAGGTCTTGGACTCATAAAAGGCGAATTTTTTTCCAATTTCGCCGAAATTTGGGATAGTGAGTTGTGCTGGGCCCTTCAACATCCTTATTTAATATGCACAGATCGGTCCAGGTTTGGATATAGCTGTTATATACATCGATCTCTCGATTTATGGTCTTGGGCTTATAAAAGGCGCATTTATTTTCCAATTTCGCTGAAGTTTCGAATAGTAATTTGTGCTACGCCCTTCGACATCCTTCTTCAATTTGGTGCATATCGGTCCACATTTGAATATAGCTGCCATAAGGACCGAACTTTCGATTAAAGGTCTTGGGCCCATAAAATTCGCTTTTATTGGCCAATTTCGCCGGAATTTGGCCCACATCGGTCCAGATACAGATATAGCCGCCATATGGACCGATCTCTCGATTTCAGATTTTGGAAGCCCCTTCGACATCTTTCTTCCATTTGGCCAAGAATTTCGTTTTGGTCCTTCGACATCTCTCTTAAATTTGGCTCAGAGGGGTTCAGTTTTGAATATAGCTCCCATATAGACCGCCCCCATAAAAGGAGCATTTAAAATCCGATTTTGCTGAAAATTTGCGCAATTACTTATGTTAGTCTTTTCGACATCCGTTTCGTATATGGTTCAGATCAGTCTATATTTGGATATAGCTTCCAAAAAGACCAATATTTTTTCTACAATATTGAACAATGACTTGTACTTATTAGATCAATCAATGTCCGTGCCGAATTTGGTCCAAATCGGTATCCAAAGTTCGGCCCGGCCGAACTGTACGCCTTTTTCCTAGTTTCTCCTAACATTCCTTTTATAATCAAGCATCAGTCATTTTCAGCAAACAACAGACTTTTTAGCAGTAAGTCTGCTGCTCTTGATTCGCAGAATTACTGCTGTAATAGCAGAACTACTGCGGAAAAATTAACTTCTCATTCTCAGCAGACAGTGTTTGCTATTTCCACCAACTTTTTTTTTATGAGCGTGTGTCTGTCTGACCAAGTGTTCTTGTGATCGAGGTACAAGTCGGACTATTTTTCTGATTTTCTTAAAATTTTGCACAACTCACTGTTTAAGTCCAAGGGCGCAATTGATTTTAAACAATAATTTAACATGACATGCTTAATTTCACGCGTAAAATTTAATCTCAATCGGTTCACACCCAGAAAAATTTGTATGCTGATATCAGCAAGCACTGTCTGCTGACATTTCATTTAAAACTAGCTATACAGGGTCCGCTCCGCTGCGTCTTCTTTCACTCTCGTAAGTCATCTGATCCCCATACTGGCATGGTCAGGGAACAAGTCCTGTTTTGGGGTGCTGGTACAGCCTTTCAAATATTTAGGCTCAATGTGGATATCAATTTTGTGCTCTATTCCCAAACACCTTTCATTTAAACCTTATATTGCTGAGGTCGATAAATATATCCGGTATGGGAGTATTTTTGGTGGTGAGGTGGACGCCCATATATCAGATTCGTGCTCTTTCAGTTTTATAATTCCATTTGATGGGTTTCGGAGGTGGCGCGGCCCCCTTGATATCCCACCCTAAATAATTATACGAAATTTCTGTTTATTAGTTATTATAAACAAATTAAGTTTCGTTTAAATTGCCCCACCCATCTCCGCGACCTGGCATTTTTAAAAAACCGGTAAGGGGAGGGTCCGCCAATTAAAGTTTGGATATAAGATCTACTTCATTCTCTTGGATTTGGTGGTGAATTGGAGCAGCCAAACCCTTTGCTCCGAATGTGGATATCAGATTCATATCCTTCTCCAAAAGTTGAGGCCTCCCTGAAACACTTAGCCGTAAAATCGATGTCAGATTTGAGCCCCTTTTTGCCATAATCCACAAATATGTCCAGTTTGTAGGGTGAGTGTGGTCACCCACGCATTTAGCCCTTTGGGGAGTTTATAAGATGAGACGACTCCTAAACGCTTGGCCTCAAAATTGGATATCAAATTCGTTTTCTAATCTCAAAACACCTTTCATTTGAGCCACAAATTGTTCCCCAAAACACCACACTCTTTGTGTGTCCCAAATACATGGTCTCATATTTGGATATCAGATTTGCCCTGAAAATTTATTTGAACCCCTTATTGTTATTGCCCTCAAAATTGGATATTAAATTCGTTTTCTACCTTTCATTTAAACTCCTCATACCAAAAGTCAGCCAATATGTCCTTGTTTAATATATGGGCCCTAAAAACTATAAATATCGAGCTCCACTTTGTTTAAGACGAGCAAATACGTATTATTTGTTATGGGGGTGGGACGTCCCCTAGACAGTTGGTCCCGAATGTTGACTTCATATTCGTGGTCTACTCCCAACAGCTTTAATATTTCCATAGTCGTCAAACATGTTCGGTTTGGGTTGTTTTGGGGGACGGAGCGGCACTCTGTGACTTGCTCTGAAAATATCTATCAGAAAAGTGTTTTACTTGAAAATACCTCTTAATTAGCAATCAGCAAACGTCCTATTTAGGCTGTGTAATGAAGGTGGGGTGGCCTCATATACACTTTTCCTGAATTTTGATATCAGATTCGTGCTTTGCCCTTTATTTGAGACCAATATTGTTGTGGTCGTAAATTTGTCCTGTTATTTTGGAAGAGGGGAGGCCTCCCAAGTACTTGGTTCCACATAAGAATTCGTATTCTACACTTAAATACCTTTTATTTGAGGATGTTTTGGGGAAGGGAAGATCCCCAGAAACTTGGTCCCACATTTTAATATCAGATTCGTATTCTAGTTTTTGGGGGTGGGGCGGACCCTTAAATACCCCATCCAAATTTTTGTTTTTACTATAAGACGGCACGCAAAATTTCGCTTAAATCGCACCACCCGTCTCCGAGATCTGGCGTTCTTGAAAATTACTGCAAGGGGGAGGGTCCACCCACCTTCAAATATCAAAAAATGTAGTACCCTATTTTCACCATGGGATCATTAGGCACCATCTGTGCAAATTTCAAGGAAATCGGTTCAACCGTTTTTTAATTCTATACGGAACAGACAAAGCAGAACAAACTAGCTGAGCCCGGCCTGCTCCGATAATGCTATGTTGAACAAGTAAGGGCGTGCTAAGTTCGACACGGCCGAATCTTATAGACCCTCCACCATTGATCGCATTTGTCGAGTTCTATGCGCGGTATCTCTTTTTAGACAATCATAGAATATTGAATAAGAACTGTTATCCTATTGGAGCTATATCAAGTTATAGTCCGATTCGGACCATAATTGAATGCTGATTGACATTGTAGAAGTCATTGTGTAATATTTCAGTTCATTCGGATAAGAATTGCGCCTTGTAAGGGCTCAAGAAGCAAAATTGGGAGATAGGTTTATATGGGAGCTGTATCAAGCTATTAATCGATTCAGACCATACTAGACACATATATTGAAGGTCATGAGAGAAAGCCTTGTACAAAATTTCAGCCAAATCGGATGAGAATTGCGCCCTTTAGAGGTTCGAGAAGTCAAGATTCCAGATCGATTTATATGGCAGCTATATCAGGTTCTATATCGATTTACGCCATACTTAGCACAGTTATTGGAAGTCATAACAAAACACCTCATGCAAAATTTCAGCCAAACCGGATGGGAACTGCGCCATCACTTGGCTCAAAAAGTCAAGATCCAAGATCGGTTTATATGACAGCTATACCATATTATAAACCGATTTGAATCATACTTAGCACAGTTGTTGAAAGTAATACCAAAACACTACGTGCAAAATTGTAGTTCAATCGGACGATAATTGCGCTCTCTAGAGGCTCAAGAAGTCAAGACCCAAGATCGGTTTATATGACAGATATACCAGATTATGAACCGATTTGAACTATACTAAGCACAATTGTTGGATATCATAACAAAATACGTCGTGCAAAATTTCATTTCAATCGGATAAGATTTGCGCCTTCTAGAGGTTCAAGAAGTCAAGACCCAAGATCGGTTTATATGGCAGCTATATCAGGTTATGGACCGATTTAAACCATACTTGTCAAAATTGTTGAATATCACACCAAAACACGTCGTGAAAAATTTCATTCCAATCGGATAAGAATTGCGCACTCTAGAGGCTCAAGAAGTCAAGACTCGAGATCGGTTTATATGGCAGCTATATCAGGTTATGAACCGATTAGAACCATACTTGGCACAGTTGTTGGATATCATAACAAAATACGTCGTGCAAAATTCTATTACAATCGGATAAGATTTGCGCCTTCTAGAGGTTCAAGAAGTCAAGACCCAAGATCGGTTTATATGGCAGCTATATCAGGTTATGGACCGAATTAAACCATACTTGTCAAAATTGTTGAATATCACACCAAAACACGTCGTGAAAAATTTCATTCCAATCGGATAAGAATTGCGCACTCTAGAGGCTCAAGAATTCAAGACCCAAGATCGGTTTATATGGCAGATATATCAGCTTATGGACCGATTTGAACCATACTTAGAACAATTGTTGGATATCATAACCAAAGACGTCGTGCAAAATTTCATTCCAATCGGATAAGATTTGCGCCTTCTAGAGGTTCAAGAAGTCAAGACCCAAGATCGGTTTATATGGCAGCTATATCAAAAAATCGACCGATATGGCCCATTTACAATACCAACCGACCTACACTAATAAGCTATATCAGGTTATGGACCGATTTAAACCATACTTGTCAAAATTGTTGAATATCACACCAAAACACGTCGTGAAAAATTTCATTCCAATCGGATAAGAATTGCGCACTCTAGAGGCTCAAGAAGTCAAGACTCGAGATAGGTTTATATGGCAGCTATATCAGGTTATGAACCGATTAGAACCATACTTGGCACAGTTGTTGGATATCATAACAAAATACGTCGTGCAAAATTCTATTACAATCGGATAAGAATTGCGCACTCTAGAGGCTCAAGAATTCAAGACCCAAGATCGGTTTATATGGCAGCTATATCAGCTTATGGACCGATTTGAACCATACTTAGAACAATTGTTGGATATCATAACCAAAGACGTCGTGCAAAATTTCATTCCAATCGGATAAGATTTGCGCTTTCTAGAGGTTCAAGAAGTCAAGACCCAAGATCGGTTTATATGGCAGCTATATCAAAAAATCGACCGATATGGCCCATTTACAATATCAACCGACCTACACTAATAAGAAGTATTTGTGCAAAATTTCAAGCGGCTCGTTCTACTCCTTCGGAAGTTGGAAGTTGGAGGGTATAACAAGTAAAAGCGTGCTAAGTTCGGCCGGGCCGAATCTTATATACCCTCCACCATAGATCGCATTTGTCGAGTTCTTTTTCCGGCATCTCTTCTAAGGCAAAAAAGGATATAAGAAAAGAGTTGCTCTGCTATTAAAACAATATCAAGATATGGTTCGGTTCGGACCACAATTAAATTATATGTTGGAGACCTGTGTAAAATAGAGAGAACGATTTATATGGGATCTGTATCGGGCTATAGACCGATTCAGACCATAATAAACACATTTGTTGATGGTCATGAGAGGATCCGTCGTACAAAATTTCAGGCATATCGGATAATAATTGCGACCTCTAGGGGTCAAGAAGTCAAGATCCCAGATCGGTTTATATGGCAGCTATATCAGGTTATGAACCGATTTGAACCTTATTTGACACCGTTGTTGAAAGTAAAAATAAAATACGTCATGCAAAATTTCAGCCAAATCGGATAGGAATTGCGCCCTCTAGAAGCTCAAGAAGTCAAATCCCCAGATCTGTTTATATGACAGCTATATGAGGTTATGGACCGATTTCAACAATACTTGGCACAGTTGTTGGATATAATAACAAAACACGTCGTGCAAAATTTCATTCTGGTCGGATAAGAATTGCGCCTTCTATCAATATCATAACGAAATACCTCGTGCAAAAATTCATTCAAATCGGATAGGAATTGTGCCCTCTAGAGGCTCAAGAAGTCAAGATGCCAGATCGGTTTATATGGCAGCTATATCAGGTTATGGACCGATTTAAACCATACTTGGCATAGTTGTTGGGTATCATAACAAAACACGTCGTAAAAAATTCCATTCCACTCGGATAAGAATTGCATCCTCTAGAGGCTCAAGAAGTCAAGACCCAAGATCAATTTTTATGGCAGCTATATCAGGTTATGGACCGATTTGAACCATACTTGGCACAGTTGTTGGATATAATAACGAAACACGTCGTGCAAAATTTCATTTCAATCGGATAAGAATTGCGCACTCTAGAGGTTCAAGAAGTCAAGACCCAATATCGGTTTATATGGCAGCTATATCAGGTTATGAACCGATTTGAACCATACTTGGCACAGTTGTTGGATATCATAAAAAAACACGTCGTGCAAAATTTCATTCTGGTCGGATAAGAATTGCGCCTTCTAGAGGCTGAAGAAGTCAAGACCCAAGATCGGTTTATATGACAGCTATATCAGGTTATGGACCGATTTGAACTATACTTGGCACAGTTGTTGGATATCATAGCAAAACACGTCGTGCAAAATTTCATTCCAATCGGATAAGAATTGCGCACTCTAGAGACTCAAGAAGTCAAGACCCAAGATCGGTTTATATGGCAGCTATATCGAAACATGGACCGATATGGCCCATTTAGAATATCAACCGACCTACACTAATAAGAAGTATTTGTGCAAAATTTCAAGCGGCTAGCTTTACTCCTTCGGAAGTTAGCGTGCTTTCGACAGACAGACGGACGGACGGACTAATACTAATTTCGTCATTCTGATTGTAACTACTCGAAATATTCGTCTGAGACCCTATAAAGTATATATATTCTTGATCGTCGTGAAATTTTATGTCGATCTAGCCATGTCCGTCCGTCTGTCCGTCCGTCCGTCCGTCTGTCTGTCGAAAGCACGCTAACTTCCGAAGGAGTAAAGCTAGCCGCTTGAACTTTTGCACAAATACTTCTAATTAGTGTAGGTCGGTTGGTATTGTAAATGGGCCATATCGGTCCATGTTTTGATATAGCTGCCATATAAACCGATCTAGGGTCTTGACTTCTTGAGCCTCTAGAGTACGCAATTCTTATCCGATTGAAATGAAATTTTGCACGACGTGTTTTGTTATTATATCCCACAACTGTGCCAAGTATGGTTCAAATCGGTTCATAACCTGATATAGCTGCCATATAAACCGATCTTGGGTTTTGACTTCTTGAGCCTCTAGAGTGCGCAATTCTTATCCGATTGGAATGAAATTTTGCACGACGTGTTTCGTTTTGATACCCAACAACTGTACCACGTATGGTTCAAATCAGTTCATAACCTGATATAGCTGCCATATAAACCGATCTTGGGTCTTGACTTCTTGAGCCTCTAGAGGGCACAATTCTTATCCGATTTGAATGAATTTTTCACGAAGTATTTCGATATGACATCCATCAACTGTGCCAAGTGTGGTTCAAATCGGTCCATTGCCTGATATAGCTGCCATATAAACCGATCTGGGATCTTGACTTCTTGATCCCTAGAGGTCGCAATTAGTATCCGATATGCGTGAAATTTAGTACGACGGATTTTCTCATGACCATCAACAAACATGTTTATTATGGTCTGAATCTGTCTATAGCCCGATACAGCTCCCATATAAATCGTTCTCTCTATTTTACTTCTAGAGTCCCCAATGGGCGCAATTCTTATGCGAATTGGCTGACATTTTACACAGGTCTTCAACATATAATTTAATTGTGGTCCGAACCGGACCATATCTTGATATCGCTCTAATAGCAGAGCAAATCTTTTCTTATATCCTTTTTTTGCCTAAGAAGAGATAACGGGAAAAGAACTCGACAAATGCGATCCATGGTGGAGGGTATATAAGATTCGGCCCGGCCGAACTTAGCACGCTTTTACTTGTTATATATATAGACGGCTGAGCCCGGCCCGCATCGCTGTGCCTTCATTTTCACAACACGATGAATATGTTGCTTATTCTTACTTCAAAATTTTGGCAGTGCTTGAACCAATATGATCTTCTTCAAAATTCTTTTTTCTATAGAAATTTTTGTATGTAAATATATCTATTTCTTTCTATGGCAAAGATTGACACTTAAGCTACCTTCACTACTACTCCGTCCGTCTGTCTGTCGAAAGCACGCTTACTTTCGAAGGAGTAAAGCTAGCCGCTTGAAATTTTGCACACATACTTCTTATTAGTGTAGATCGGTTGGGATTGAAAATGGGCCAAATCGGTCCATGTTTTGATATAGCTGCCATATAATCCGATCTGGGATCTTGACTTCTTGAGCCAATAGAGCGCGCAATTCTCGTCCGAATTGACTGAAATTTTGTATGAGGTGTTTTTTATGACTTCCAATAACTATGCTAAGTATGGCGCAAATCGGTTTATGAACTAATATAGCTGCCATATAAACCGATATAGCATATTGATTTCTTGAGACAATTGAGCGCGCAATTCTCAATCGACTTGACTGAAATTTTGCATGAGGTGTTTTGTTATCACTTCCAATAACTATGCAAAGCATGGCGCAAATCGGTACATAACCTAATATGGCTGCCATATAAACCGATCTGGGATCTTGACTTCTTGAGCCTCTAGAGGGCGCAATTCTCATTCGATTTGGTAGAAATTTTGTACAACGGCTTCTCTCATGACTTTTAACATACGTGTCTAATATGGTTTGAATCGATCTATAGCTTGATACAGCTCCCATATAAACCTATCTCTCGATTTTGCTTTTTGAGCCCCTACAAGGCGCAATTCTTATCCGATTGAACTGAAATATTACACAATGACTTCTGCAATGTTCAGCATTCATTTATGGTCCGAATCGGACTATAACTTGATATACCTCCAATAGTTAAACAGTTCTTATTCAATATTCTTTGTTTGCCAAAAAAGAGATACCGCGAATAGATCTCGACAAATGCTATCCATGGTGGGGAATGTATAAGATTCGGCCCGGCCGAACTTAGCACGATTTTACTTGTTTTTAATCAAATCAAATTTTAAACGATTTTCTGTGGTAGAGAACTAACTTGCCGGTCTATATATTTGGTGCCATGGCGATAGTTCCTACTATAAAACCATGTAAAACTTGTGAACAAAAAAGTAATGCCCAGCGGCACTTCATTTGGTCTTGTCTATCGATGAGCTAAAGATGGTTGCAACCTTTACGTTAACCTTTTCAAACCCTGCTATCGCGCTGAATGTCATAATTTTGAGGCTATGTCGACCTACATTTATTTGTGTCTCAACGCATTACTTAAATCACAGTGTCCTTCTAGGTCATTGTGTTTAATCCACTGCTTTAGGATGAGGTGGTCCACTAGATATGTGAGCAGAATTCAGATATCAGATTCGTAGTCCTTAGCCGTATACCTTTAATATAACCCCATATTGTCATGATTGGTGTATACAGCCGTTTGAGTGGAGGGCGTCTATATGAGGGTTCTGCGCCACACTGTCACTTGAGCAAAACTTTGAATGACGAAAATTATTAGGTCAAATAACATATTGGAGACGATTTTAGGAGATAAAGCACCACCTAGATTCATGGACACAAAGTTTTATGTCATATTCGTAATCTGCTCTCAAATGCCTTTCATTTGAGTCGTATACTTTTAGGGTTAAGAGGGAGGGTCCGCCCCTTACCGATATCCATAACTTACATAGCCTATTGCTCCTTCCGGATCATTCCCCACAATCTGTGAAAATTTTAAAAAAATCGGTTCAGCCATCTTTGTACCCTCCACCATAGGATAGGGGGCATACTATTTTCGTCATTCTGTTTGTAACTACTCGAAATATTCGTCTGAGACCCCATAAAGTATATATATTCTTGATCGTCGCGAAATTTTATGTCGATCTAGCCATGTCCATCCGTCTGTCCGTCCGTCCGTCTGTCTGTCGAAAGCACGCTATCTTCCGAAGGAGTAGAGCTAGCCGCTTGAAATTTTGCACAAATACTTCTTATTAGTGTAGGTCGGTTGGAATTGTAAATGGGCCATATCGGTCCATGTTTCGATATAGCTGCTATATAAACCGATCTTGGGTCTTGACTTCTTGAGCCTCTAGAGTGCGCAATTCTTATCCGATTGGAATGAAATTTTGCACGACGTGTTTTGTTATGATATCCAACAATTGTGCTAAGTATGGTTTAAATCGATCCATAACCTGGTATAGCTGCCATATAAACCGATCTCGGGTCCTGACTTCTTGAGCCTCTAGAGTGCGCAATTCTTATCCGATTGTAATGGAATTTTGCACGACGTGTTTTGTTATGATATCCAACAATTGTGCCAAGTATGGTTCAAATCGGTAAATAACCTGATATAGCTGCCATATAAACCGATCTCGGGTCCTGACTTCTTGAGCCTCTAGAGTGCGCAATTCTTATCCGATTGTAATGGAATTTTGCACGACGTGTTTCGTTATGATATCCAACAATTGTGCCAAGTATGGTTCAAATCGGTAAATAACCTGATATAGCTGCCATATAAACCGATCTCGGGTCCTGACTTCTTGAGCCTCTAGAGTGCGCAATTCTTATCCGATTGGAATGAAATTTTTCACGACGTGTTTTGGTGTGATATCCAAAAACTATGCCAAGTATTGTTTAAATCGGTTCATAACCTGATGTAGCTGCCACATAAACCGATCTTAGTTCTTGATTTCTTGAGCCTCTAGAAAGCGCAGTTCTTATCCGATTTGAATGAAATTTTGCACGACGTATTTTGGTATGATATCCAACAACTGTGCCAAGACTGGTTTAAATCGGTCAATAACCTGATATAGCTGCCATATAAACCGATCTTGGGTCCTGACTTCTTGAACCTCTAGAAAGCGCAATTGTTATCCGATTTGAATGAAATTTTGCACGACGTATTTTGGTATGATATCCAACAACTGCGCTAAGACTGGTTTAAATCGGTCCATAACCTGATATAGCTGCCATATAAACCGATCTTGGGTCTTGACTTCTTGAACCTCTAGAGGGCGCAAATCTTATCCGATTGGGATGAAATTTTGCACGACGTATTTTGTTATGATATCCAACAATAGTGCCAAGTATGGTTTAAATCGGTTTATAATCTGGTATAGCTGTCATATAAACCGATCTTGGGTCTTGACTTCTTGAGCCTCTAGAGGGCGCAATTATCGTCCGATTTAAAATTTTGCACGTAGTGTTTTGGTATTACTTTCAACAACTATGCTAAGTATGATTCAAATCGGTTCATAATTTGGTATAGCTGTCATATAAACCGATCTTGGATCTTGACTTCATGAGCCAAGTGATGGTGCAATTCTCATCCGATTTGGCTGAAATTTTGCATGAGGTGTTTTGTTATGACTTCCAATAACTGTGCTAAGTATGGCGTAAATCGATATAGAACATGATATAGCTGCCATATAAACCGATCTTGGGCCTTGGATTCTTGAGCCGCTAGAGGGCGCAATTCTCGTCCGATTTGACTGAAATTTTGTACAACGGCTTCTCCCGATTTTGCTTTTTGAGCCCTTACAAGGCGCAATTCTTTTCCGAATGAACTGAAATATTACACAATGACTTCTACAATGTCAATCAGCATTCAATTATGGTCCGAATCGGACTATAACTTGATATAGCTCCAATAGGATAACAGTTCTTATTCAATATTCTATGTTTGTCTAAAAAGAGATACCGCGCATAGAACTCGACAAATGCGATCAATGGTGAAGGGTATATAAGATTCGGCCCGGCCGAACTTAGCACGCTCTTACTTGTTTCCAATTCAATACTTATCCACAAAAGAACGATTGGGCCAAAAGGACCTTGTAGAGCCAGAGGAAACTCTCCCAATTATTGGGTTGCCCAAAAAGTAATTGCGGATTTTTCATATAGTCGGCGTTGACAAATTTTTTCACAGCTTGTGACTCTGTAATTGCAATCTTTCTTCTGTCAGTTATCAGCTGTTACTTTTAGCTTGCTTTAGAAAAAAAGTGTAAAAAAGTATAGTTGATTAAAGTTCATTCTAAGCTTTATTAAAAATGCATTTACTTTCTTTTAAAAAATCCGCAATTACTTTTTGGGCAACCAAATAACTTATATACATAGTGATCTTAGCAGTTGCATATCTCAGAAACCACCCATCCGAAGATTGTGTGGCATACTACACAGGAAGACCCGGTGTTGCATACACTCTGTTCGTAATGATGCGACCATACACCTCAGGACCAAAAACGAGGGTGGATCAGCAAACGGTAAAGCTAGGAAAAATTCCTTGATCCGTTCGGGTATCGACTCTGCTGCGATCAAAACGCGACCCCTCGTGCGGTGAGGGTTATTCGCCGCTCGGGGTCATAAGAGAACGATACGGTGAACCTACAATATTGGACCCCATCAATGTTTGAGACCGGAAGTCTCAACCGGTCAACCATCGAGCTGCGTATCTGAGCAGAAAAATATATACCTAAATTTGTCCGGTTAAACATGCTATTGACATTTAAAAAATTTTTTAAACAACGTGTTGATTGCTTTAATTATTTTTGACATTGAAACCCTTTTTGTTTTTGTATCATGGCAAGTGATTGGTATAGAAGGCATACGTTAAACATATTTTTAATTGTACGAATTAATTTGTTATTTAAAAATAGAAATTGTGAGTATCTATTTCTGCGTTCTGTTGTGTCCTCTTTCAAACTATGTAATGTGAAAAAGTGTGAATGAGACAAATATATGTATAGTTTCTATCATAGACAGACACATTGTGACGTTGGTAGAAAAAAACAAGTTCTATGCGCGATATCTCTTTCTAGGCGAACAAAGAATATTGAATAAGAACTGTTATGCTATGGGAGCTATATCAAGCCATAGTCCGATTCGGGCCATAAATGAATGCTGAATATTGTAGAAGTCATTGTGTAATATTTCAGTTCATTCGGATAAGAATTGCGCATTGTAGGGGCTCAAGAAGCAAAATCGGGAGATAGGTTTATATGGGAGCTGTATCAAGCTACGATTGATTCAGACCATATTAGACACGTATTTTGAAGGTCATGAGAGAAGCCGTTGTACAAAATTTCAGTCAAATCGGACGAGAATTGCGCCCTCTAGCGGCTCAAGAATCCATGGCCCAAGATCGGTTTATCGGCAGCCATAACAAAACATGAACTGATTTGAACCATACTTACCGCAGTTGTTGGAAGTCATACCAAAACACCGCGGGCCGATTTGGCCCATTTACGATCCCAACCGACCTACAATAATAACAAGTAAAAGCGTGCTAAGTTCGGCCGGGCCGAATCTTATATACCCTCCACCATGGATCGCATTTGTCGAGTTCTTTTCCCGGCATCTCTTCTTAGGCAAAAAAGGATATAAGAAAAAGAGTTGCTTTGCTATTGTGGTCCGGTTCGGACCACGATTAAATTATATGTTGGAGACCTGTGTAAAATTTCAGCCAATTCGTATAAGAATTGCGCCCATTGGGGCTCACGAAGTAAAATAGAGAGAACGATTTATATGGGATCTGTATCGGGCTATAGACCGATTCAGACCATAATAAACACGTTTGTTGATGGTCATGAGAGGATCCGTCGTACAAAATTTCAGGCATATCGGATAATAATTGCGACCTCTAGGGGTCAAAAAGTCAAGATCCCAGATCGGTTTATATAGCAGCTATATCAGGTTATGAACCGATTTGAACCTTATTTGACACAGTTGTTGAAAGTAAAAATAAAATACGTCATGCAAAATTTCAGCCAAATCGGATATGAATTGCGCCCTCTAGAAGCTCAAGAAGTCAAATCCCCAGATCTGTTTATATGACAGCTATATCAGGCTATGGACCGATATGAACCATACTTGGCACAGTTGTTGGGTATCATAACAAAACACCTCGTGCAAAAATTCATTCAAATCGGATAAGAATTGTGCCCTATAGAGGCTCAAGAATTCAAGACCCAAGATCGGTTTAAACCATACTTGGCATAGTTGTTGGGTATCATAACAAAACACGTCATGCGAAATTCCATTCCATTCGGATAAGAATTGCGCCCTCTAGAGGCTCAAGAAGTCAAGACCCAAGATCAATTTATATGGCAGCTATGTCAGGTTATAAACCTATTTGAACCATACTTGACACAGTTGTTGGATATAATAACAAAACACGTCGTGCAAAATTTTATATCAATCGGATAAGAATTGCGCACTCTAGAGGCTCAAGAAGTCAAGACCCAAGATCGGTTTATATGGCAGCTATATCAGGTTATGGACCGATTTGAACCATACTCGGCACAGTTGTTGGATATAATAACAAAACACGTCGTGCAAAATTTCATTCTGGTCGGATAAGAATTGCGCCTTCTAGAGGCTGAAGAATTCAAGACCCAAGATCGGTTTATATGGCAGTTTATATGGCCGATTTGAACCATACTTGGCACAGTTGTTGGATATCGTAGCAAAACACGTAGTGCAAAATTTCATTCCAATCGGATAAGAATTGCGCACTCTAGAGGCTCAAGAAGTCAAGACCCAAGATCGGTTTATATGGCAGCTATATCGAAACATGGACCGATATGGCCCATTTACAATACCAACCGACCTACACTAATAAGAAATATTTGTGCAAAATTTCAAGCGGCTAGCTTTACTCCTTCGGAAGTTAGCGTGCTTTCGACAGACAGAGGGACGGACGGACAGACGGACGAACATGGCTAGATCGACATAAAATGTCACGACGATCAAGAATATATATACTTTATGGGATCTCAGACGAATATTTCGAGTAGTTACAAACAGAATGACGAAATTAGTATACCCCACATCTTATGGTGAAGGGTATAAAAAGTATTTGTGCAAAATTTCAAGCAGTTAGCTTTACTCCTTCGAAAGTTAGCGTGCTTTCGACAGACAGACGGACGGACATGGTTAGATCGACTTAAAATGTCATGACGGTCAATAATATATGTACTTTATAGAGACTTAGACACCTATTTCGAGGTGTTGGAAACACAATGACGAAATTAATATACCCCCATCCTATGGTGGAGGGTATAAAAAATTTGAAAAGAGCTGAAAATGTTTGCTGTTTTAGCAACAAATTACTGCTGTCCCATTTTCAGCATTCTTTCTGCTGTTTCAAGAAATATTATTGCTGTTTTAACTAAGAAATATTTATGAGTGCTGATTTTGAAATTGCTCGCATATTTATATCTTTCATCGAAGATGTGCTCTTAAGGCTGTAGAAGCCACAATTTTCATCCTATATTTACAAAACCTGGTATTTGAAGTATGGTATTTTATTTTATGTCCCAGTATACATGCAAATTTCATCTAAATGAGTCCAGATTACGATATAGCTCCAGTATTTAGCTCCAATTAGAGCTTTTTTGGAGGAAAATACGAACCATGTATCAAATCAAGCCCTCCATCAGATATTTTAATCTATTGAGGTAACATGGGACACAAATGAAAGCTAATTGAGAATACAAATTTGAAATTCAAATTTGTAGCCGATCGAGACAATATAGAATTTAAATTAAAGGTATTTGGGTATTGAAGACATCTCAGGGAGCCCATGCATTCCCCTCCAAACTGAACAGTATGTCGATCGGATAGGTATGGGACCCACATCAAAGGTAGTTGGGAATAGAATATGAATTTTATATCAAAACTAGCTGACTTGGGACCGCTCCGCTGCGCCTTCTTTTACTTAATATGGAACAAAAGTTTCTTTGAAATATTTATTTTCGACAATTAAAGAGCTTTAGTGAAATACCATGCAACGAAAAATATATATCGCTTGATAAACAGTTTAACAATATAAGTGCCTTTATCTGAATCCCATATGATCTTTATTGGTCTAAGAATTTAAGTTTGGATGTAAGGTGTACTCTATTCTTAAAATACTTTATTTCAGCCCGATATTCTCATGATATCTGATTTAGTGGTGTTTTCGTTGGTGAGGTAGTCCCCCAGACACTTGGCCCTGAAAAAATATCAGCATCGTGCTCTTCTCTCAAATACCATTTATTTATTTATAAAAAAATTTTTAACCTTTGGGGGGTGTTTTGGGGAAGGGGTGATGCCCTAAATACATGGTCCTACATTTGGATATCAAATTCGTAGTCTACTCCCAAATACCTTTATTTGAGCCCCATATTGCGATGGTCAGTAAAAAATTGCATTTTGTGGGGCATTTTGGGAAAGGGGTAGACCCCCAGAAAATTGGTTCCGAAAGTGGGTATAAATTTTTACTCTACCTCCCAATATCTTTTATTTAAGCTCCACATTGACGTGGTCGGTAAATATGACCGATTCTGGGGTGTTTTGGGGATTGGAAATCCCCAATACCGGAAAATATATCAGCAACGTGCTCTATTCTCATATATCTATATATCATTTATTTGAACCCCATATTCCCATTGGCCTCAAAATTGGATATGAAATTCGTTTTCTTATCTCATTTAAACTCCTTATTGTGAAAGTCAGCAAATATGTCCGGTTTGGGGTATTGACCCTAAAAGCTATGAATATTTAGTTCCACTCTCTTTAAGACCCAAATTGTCTTGGTGAGCAAACACGTCCTATTTGGGGGTTGTTATAGTGGTGGGACGTCTCCTAGACAGTTGGTCTCTAATGTTTAATTTAAGCCCCATATTTCCATGGTCGGGAAACATACCAGTTTGGGGGGGTGTTTTGGCCTTGAAAATATATATAGGATTCGTGTTCCACTATAAAAATCCTCTTATTTGAGCCTCGTATTGCAATAGTCACAAAATACTTACTATTTGGGTGCTGTTGTGAGGATGGCATGGCCTCGTAGACACGTTTCCCGAACATTGTTATAAAATTCGTGCTTTACTCCTAAAGACCATTTGAGCCCCATATTGCTATGGTCGTAAATTTGTCCCCTTTGGGGCTGTTTTTGAAGAGAGGCAGTCCCCCAAACACTTGGTCCCATATTTGGATATCAGATTCGAATTATACACTCAAACACCTTTTATTTAAGCTCCATATTCCCACGGTCATTAAATAAGTCCTGTTTGGAGGGTGTTTTGGGGATGGGGTGGACCCCCAGAAACGTGGTCCCACATTTGGATATTAGATTCGTATTTTACTCGTAAATACCTTTCATTTGAGTCCCGTATTGCCTTGGTCAGTAAATATGTCCGATTTTGGGGGTTGGGATGGTCCCCCTAACACTTGGTCCGACAATTGGATATCAGATACGTTTTCTTATCCTAAATACCTTTCATTTGAGTCCCATATTGTCGTGATTGGTCTATCTATATTTTTGGTGGGTTTTAGGGTAGGGCGGCCCCCCTAGGTACCTCATCCGAAATTTTGATACCATATTTTTATACCCTCCACCATAGGATGGGGGGTATACTAATTTCGTCATTCTGTTTGTAACTACTCGAAATATTCGTCTGAGACCCCATAAAGTATATATATTCTTGATCGTCGCGAAATTTTATGTCGATCTAGCCATGTCCGTCCGTCCGTCTGTCTGTCGAAAGCACGCTAACTTCCGAAGGAGTAGAGCTAGCCGCTTGAAATTTTGCACAAATACTTCTTGTTAGTGTAGGTCGGTTGGTATTGTAAATGGGCTATATCGGTCCATGTTTTCATATAGCTGCCAAATAAACCGATCTTGGGTCTTGACTTCTTGAGCCTCTAGAGTGCGCAATTCTTATCCGATTTGAATGAAATTTTGCCCGATTTAACTAAAATTTTGCACGTAGTGTTTTGGTATTACTTTCAACAACTATGCTAAGTATGATTCAAATCGGTTCATAATCTGGTATAGCTGTCATATAAACCGATCTCAGATCTTGACTTCTTGAGCCAAGTGATGGCGCAATTCTCATCCGATTTGGCTGAAATTTTGCATGAGGTCTTTTGTTGTGACTTCCAATAACTGTGCTAAGTATGGCGTAAATCGATATAGAACCTGATATAGCTGCCATATAAACCGATCTGGGATCTTGGCTTCTCGAACCTCTAGAGGGCGCAATTCTCATCCGATTTGGCTGAAATTTTGTACAAGGCCTTCTCTCACGACCTTCAACATACGTGTCTAGTATGGTCTGAATCGATCAATACCTTGATACAGCTCCCATATAAACCTATCTCCCGATTTTCCTTCTTGAGCCCTTACAAGGCGCAATTCTTATCCGAATGAACTGAAATATTACACAATGACTTCTACAATGTCAATCAGCATTCAATTATGGTCCGAATCGGACTATAACTAGATATAGCTCCAATAGGATAACATTTCTTATTCAATATTCTATGTTTGTCTATAAAGAGATACCGCGCATAGAACTCGACAAATGCGATCAATGGTGGAGGGTATATAAGATTCGGCCCGGCCGAACTTAGCACGCTCTTACTTGTTATATTTAGGGTACTATATGAGAGCACACAAAATTTCGCCTAAATCGCACCACCCATCTCCGAGATCTGGCGTTTCTGATAATTATGGTAAAGGGGCGGGTCCGATTCGTTTTCTACTCTCAAATACCATTAATATGAGTCCCATATTGTAGTGGTTGGTCTATAAATCTGTTTGCCGGGTTGCGCATTGTAGGGGAACAAGAAGCAAAATCAGGAGATATATTTACATTGGACACATATGTTGAAAGTCATGAGAGAAGACGTTGTACAAAATTTCTGCCAAATCAGATGAGAATTGCGCTCTCTATTGGCTCAAGAAGTCAAGACAAGTAAAAGCGTGCTAAGTTCGACCGGGCCGAATCTTATGTACCCTTCACCATGGAGCGCATTTGTCGAGTTCTGTTCCCGGCACCTCTTCTTAGGCAAAACGAGATATAAGAAAATATTTGCTCTGCTATTAGAGCGATATCATGATATGGTCCGGTTTGGACCACAATTAAACTATATGTTGGAGACCTGTATAAAATGTCAGCAAATTCGAATAAAAATTGCGCCCTTTTGGGGGCTAAGAAGTAAAATAGATAAATCGATTTATATGGGATCTGTATAAGGCTATAGACCGATTCAGACCATAATAAACACGTATGTTGACAGTAAAGAGAGGATCCGTCGTACAAAATTTCAGACAAATTGGATAATAATTGCGACCTCTACAGGCTCAAGAAGTCAAGATGCCAGATCGGTTTTTATGGTAGTTATATCAGGTTATGAACCGGTTTAAACCCTTTTTGACACAATTGTTGAAAGTAAAAATAAGATACTTCATGCAAAATTTCAGCCAAATCCGATAGGAATTGCGCCCTCTAGAAGAAGTCAAGAAGTCAAGTCAGGTCAATCAGGTTATGAACCGATTTGAACCATACTTGGCACAGTAGTTGAATATCATAACAAAATAAATCGTGCAAAAATTCATTCAAATCGGATAAGAATTGCGCCCTCTAGAGACTCAAGAAATCAAGACCCAAGATCGGTTTATATGACAGCTATATCAGGTTGTGGACCGATTTGAACCATACTTCGCACAGTTGTTGGATATCATAACAAAACACGTCGTGCGAAATTTCATTCCAAACGGATAAGAATTGCGCACTGCAGAGGCTCAAGAAGTCAAGAACCAACATCGGTTCATATGGCAGCTATATCAAAACAT
This sequence comes from Stomoxys calcitrans, assembly GCF_963082655.1. NCBI lineage: Eukaryota > Metazoa > Arthropoda > Insecta > Diptera > Muscidae > Stomoxys > Stomoxys calcitrans. The sequence continues at coordinate 60,137,452 of NC_081552.1, forward strand.
GGTCCGATATGGCCCATTTACAATACCAACTGACCTACACTAATAAGAAGTATTTGTGCGAAATTTCAAGCGGCTAGCTTTACTCCTTCGGAAGGTAGCGTGCTTTCGACAGACAGACGGATAGACGGACGGACGGACGGACATGCACCATAAGATGGGGGGTATACAAATTTCCACCATAAGATGGGGGGTATACTAATTTCGTTATTCTGATTGTAACTACTCGAAATATTCGTCTGAGACCCCATAAAGTATATATATTCGTGATCGTCGTGAAATTTTATGTCGATCTAGCCATGTCCGTCCGTCTGTCTGTCCGTCCGTCTGTCTGTCGAAAGCACGCTAACTTCCGAAGGAGTAAAGCTAGCCGCTTGAAATTTTGCACAAATACTCCTTATTAGGGTAGGTCAGTTGGTATTGTAAATGGGCCATATCGGACCATGTTTTGATATAGCTGCCATATAAACCGATCTTGGGTCTTGACTTCTTGAGCCTCTAGAGTGCGCAATTCTTATCCGATTGGAATGAAATTTTGCACGACGTGTTTTGTTACGATATCCAACAACTGTGCCAAGTATGGTTCATATCGGTCCATAGCCTGATATAGCTCTCATATAAACCGATCTAGGTTCTTGACTTCTTGAGCTTTAGAGGGCGCAATTCTTATCCAATTTGAATGAATTTTGGCACGTAGTATTTGTTACGATATCCTAGAACTGTGCCAAAAATGGTTCAAATCGGTACATAACCTGATATAGCTGTCATATAAACCGATCTGGGATCTTGACTTCTTGAGCCTCTAGAGGTCGCAATTATTATCCGATTTGCCTGAAATTTTGTACGACGGATTCTCTCATGACCATTAACATACGTGTTTATTATGGTCTGAATCGGTCTATAGCCCGATGCAGTCCGTCCGTCTGTCTGTCCGTCCGTCCGTTCGTCTGTCTGTCGAAAGCACGCTAACTTCCGAAGGAGTAAAGCTAGCCGCTTGAAATTTTGCACAAATACTTCTTATTAGTGTAGGTCGGTTGGTATTGTAAATGGACCATATCGGTCCATGTTTTGATATAGCTGCCATATAAACCGATCTGGGTCTTGACTTCTTGAGCCTCTAGAGTGCGCAATTCTTATCCGATTGGAATGAAATTTTGCACGACGTGTTTTGTTATGATATCCAACAACTGTGCCAAGTATGGTTCATATCGGTCCATAGCCTGATATAGCTCTCATATAAACCGATCTTGGGTCTTGACTTCTTGAGCCTCTAGAGGGCGCAATTCTTATCCAATTTGAATGAATTTTGGCACGTAGTATTTGTTATGATATCATAGAACTGTGCCAAATATGGTTCAAATCGGTTCATAACCTGATATAGCTGTCATATAAACCGATCTGGGATCTTGACTTCTTGAGCCTCTAGAGGTCGCAATTATTATCCGATTTGCCTGAAATTTTGTACGACGGATTCTCTCATGACCATTAACATACGTGTTTATTATGGTCTGAATCGGTCTATAGCCCGATACAGCTCTCAAATAAATCGATCTCCCGATTTTGCTTCTTGATTCCCGAATCGGAACATAACTTGATATAGCTTCTTCTCCTCCTCCGCCCATATTCATTATTCTTTGTTTGCCTAAAAAGAGATACTGCGCAAAGAACTCGACAGATGCGATCCATGGTGGTATATAAGATTCGGCCCGGCCGAACTTAGCACGCTCTAACTTGTTTTTATACCCTCCACCATAGGATGGGGGGTATACTAAATTCGTCATTCTGTTTGTAACTACTCGAAATATTCGTCTGAGACCCTATAAAGTATATATATTCTTGATCGTCGCGACATTTTATGTCGATCTAGCCATGTCCGTCCGTCTGTCCGCCTGTAGAAAACATGCTAACTTCCGAAGGAGTAAAGCTAGCCGCTTGAAATTTTGCAGAATTACTTTTTTTTAGTGTAGATCGGTCGGTAGTGAAAATGGCCCATGCTTTGATATAGCTGCCATACAAACCGATCATGGGTCTTGACTTCTCGAGCCTCTAGAGTGCGCAATTCTTATTCGCTTGGAGTGAAATTTCGCATGACGTGTTTTGTTATGATATCCAACAACTGTGCCAAGTATGGTTCAAATCGCTTCATTACCTGCTATAGCTGTCATATAAACCGATCTTGGGTCTTAAATTCGTGAGTCTCTAGAGGGCGCAGTTTCTATTCTATTTAGCTGAAATTTTGCATGACGTATTTTATTTTTACTTTCAACTACTGTGTCAAATAAGGTTAAAATCGGTTCATAACCTGATATAGCTGCTATATAAACCGATCTGGGATCTTGACTTCTTGAGCCTCTAGAGGTCGCAATTATTATCCGATTAACCTGAAATTTTGTACGACGGATTCTTTCATGACCATCGACATACGTGTTTATTATGGTTTGAATCGGTCTATAGCCCGATACAGCTCCCATATAAATCGATCTCTCTATTTTAATTCTTGAGCCCCCAAAATACGCAATTCTTATTTGAATTGGCTGACATTTTACACAGGTCTCACACAGGTCATTACCCATAAAATTTAATTGTGGTCCAAACTGGACCATATCTTGATATCGCTCAAATAGCAGAGCAAATTTTTCTTATATCCTTTTTATACCCTCCACCATAAGATGGGGGGTATACTAATTTCGTCATTCTGTTTGTAACTACTCGAAATATTCGTCTGAGACCCCATAAAGTATATATATTCTTGATCGTCGTGACATTTTATGTCGATCTAGCCATGTCCGTCCGTCTGTCCGTCCGTCCGTCCGTCTGTCCGTCCGTCCGTCCGTCCGTCTGTCCGTCCGCCTGTCTGTCGAAAGCATGCTTACTTCCGAAGGGGTAAAGCTAGCCGCTTGCAATTTTGCACAAATACTACTTATTAGTGTAGGTCGGTTGGTATTGTAAATGGGCCATATCGGTCCATAACCTGATATAGCTGCCATATAAACCGATCTTGGGTCTTGACTTCTTGAGCCTCTAGAGTGCGCAATTCTTAACCGAATGGAATGAAATTTTGCACGACGTGTTTTGCTATGATATCCAATAACTGTGCCAAATATGGTTCAAATCTTTTCATAACTTGATATAGCTGCCATATAAACCGATCTTGGGTCTTGAATTCTTGAGCCTCTAGAGTGCGCAATTCTTATCCGACCAGAATGAAATTTTGCACGACGTGTTTTGTTATTATATCCAACAACTGTGCCAAGTATGCTTCAAATCGGTCCATAACCTGATATAGCTACCATATAAACCGATCTTGGGTCTTGACTTCTTGAGCCTCTAGAGTGCGCAATTCTTATTCGATTGGAATGAAATTTTGCACGACGTGTTTTGTTATTATATCCAACAACTGTGCCAAGTATGGTTCAAATCGGTCCATAACCTGATATAGCTGCCATATAAACCGATCTTGGGTCTTGACTTCTTGAGCCTCTAGGGGGCGCAATTCTTATCCGAATGGAATGGAATTTAGCACGACGTCTTTTGTTATGATACCCAACAACTATGCCAAGTATGGTTTAAATCGGTCCATAACCTGATATTGCTGCCATATAAATCGATCTTGGGTCTTGACTTCTTGAGCCTCTAGAGGATACAATTCTTATCCGATTTGAATGAATTTTTGCACGACGTATTTCGTTATGATATTCAACAACTGTGCCAAGTATGGTTGAAATCGGTCCTTAACCTGATATAGCTGTGATATAAACAGATCTGGGGATTTGACTTCGTGAGCTTCTAGAGGGCGCAATTCCTATCCGATTTGGCTGAAATTTTGCATGACGTATTTTATTTTTACTTTCAACAACTGTGTCAAATAAGGTTCAAATCGGTTCATAACCTGATATAGCTGCCATATAAACCGATCTGGGATCTTGACTTCTTGACCCCTAGAGGTCGCAATTATTATCCGATATGCCTGAAATTTTGTACGACGGATCCTCTCATGACCATCAACAAACGTGTTTATTATGGTCTGAATCGGTCTATAGCCCGATACAGATCCCACATAAATCGTTCTCTCTATTTTACTTCGTGAGCCCCAATGGGCGCAATTCTTATACGAATTGGCTGAAATTTTACACAGGTCTCCAACATATAATATAATTGTGGTCCGAACCGGACCATATCTTGATATCGTTTTAATAGCAGAGCAACTCTTTTCTTATATCTTTTTTGCCTAAGAAGAGATGCCGGGAAAAGAACTCGACAAATGCGATCCATGGTGGAGGGTATATAAGATTCGGCCCGGCCGAACTTAGCACGCTTTTACTTGTTTTGCCTAAGAAGAGATGCCGGGAAAAGAACTTAAAAATTGCGATCCATGGTGAAGGGTATATAAGATTCGGCCCGGCCGAACTTAGCACGCTTTTACTTGTTAGTAAATGACATACGCTTTTTATACCCTCCGCCATAGGATGGGGGGTATACTGATTTCGTCATTCTGTTTGTAACTACTCGAAATATTCGTCTGAGACCTCATTAGGTATATATATTCTTGATCGTCGCGAAATTTTATGTCGATCTAGCCATGTCCGTCCGTCTGTCCGTCCGTCTGTCCGTCCGTCTATTCGTCCGTCCGTCTGTCTGTCGAAAGCACGCTAACTTCCGAAGGAGTAAAGCTAGCCGCTTGAAATTTTGCACAAATGCTTCTTATTAGTGTAGGTCGGTTGGTATTGTAAATGGGCAATATCGGTCCATGTTTTGATATAGCTGCCATATAAACCGATCTGGGTCTTGACTTCTTCAGCCTCTAGAGTGCGCAATTCTTATCCGATTGGAATGAAATTTTGCACGACGTGTTTTGTTATGATATCCAACAACTGTGCTAAGTATGGTTCAAATCGGTTTATAACCTCATATAGCTGCCATATAAACCGATCTCGGGTCCTGACTTCTTGAGCCTCTAGAGTGCGCAATTCTTATCCGATTGGAATGAAATTTTGCACGACGTGTTTTGTTATGATATCCAACAACTGTGTTAAGTATGGTTCAAATCGGTTCATAACCTGATATAGCTGCCATATAAACCGATCTTGGGTCTTGACTTCTTGAGCCTCTAGAGTGCCCAATTCTTATCCGATTGGAATGAAATTTTGCACGACGTGTTTTGTTATTATATCCAACAACTGTGCTAAGTATGGTTCAAATCGGTTTATAACCTGATATAGCTGCCATATAAACCGATCTGGGGTCTTGACTTCTTGAGCCTCTAGAGTGCGCAATTCTTATCCGATTTGAATGAAATTATGCACGACGTGTTTTGTTATGATATCCACCAACTGTGCCAAGTATGGTTCAAATCGGTCCATAACCGGATATAGCTGCCATATAAACCGATCTTGGGTCTTGACTTCTTGAGCCTCTAGAGCGCGCAATTTTTATCCGATTGGAATGAAATTTTGCACGACGTGTTTCAAATCGGTCTATAACCTGATATAGCTGTCATATAAACCGATCTTGCGTCTTGACTTCTTGAGCCTCTAGGGAGCGCAATTCTTATCCGATTTGAATGTATTTTTGCACGAAGTATTTTATTATGATATCAAACAACTGTGCCATGTATGGTTGAAATCGGTTCATAACCTGATATAGCTGTCATATAAACCGATATACAATTAAGGTTCGATCGTAAGTAATCTTGCTAGGTTTTGTTCAATATTTCAATAGGTACACTAAATTAGTAGTACTTTGCCTTCCTTATATATTAATTTTGTCATTCCGTTTATAACACTTCGAAATATCCATTTGCGACCCTGAAAAGTACATATATTTTGGATCGTCGTAAAATTCTAAGGCGATTTTACGATTTCCATGTGTCTGTCCGTCCGTCTGTTCTATCCACTCCACAGCCTTCAAAAATTGAGATATTGAGCTGAAATTTGGCACAGATAGGTCTTTCTGCTGCAACCAGGTTAAGCTCCTGAACGGGCCAAATCTGCCCATTTCTGGATATAGCTGTCATAGACCGATCTGCCGATTAAGGATCTGAAACCCATAAAAGCTAGATTTATTACACGACTTCGCTGAAATTTGAATCAGGGAGTTATTTTAAGCCTCCCGACATCCGACACAAAAAAGGCTCGGATCGGACTATATTTAGATATAGTTGCCATATAGACCGATCTGTCGATTAAGGGTCTGAAACGCATAAAAGGTTTATTTATTACCCGATTTCGCTGAAATTTGATATAGAGGGTTGTTTTGTGCAAATATGATCCAAGTATGAGCCAGATCAAATTATAAAGTTATAGCTGCCATATAGACCGATGTTTCCATTTAGAATCTTAATCCTATAAGAAGCGCATTTGTTGCCTGATTTCATTGAAACTGTTACTTGTATAAAAGTTTGCGGGACCTAAATCAAATATGATGCAGACCACCCCTATTTAGATATAACTATGGATGTGGTAGTGAAGTTATAATGAAATAGGATGACTAATATATCCATGGTGGTGGATAACCAAAGTTCGGCACTGCCGAAATTAATTTGTTGTTACTTGTTTTCTGTTCCTGTGGAATCACAATGAACTAAAATGCCTAAGTGAGTCTGTACAGACCGCCATTAATAATTAAACTAACCTTAGAGCCTTCCACATAAAATTTAATATTTGATACTTTAAATTGTTAACTTCATATTTAAAATTTAATCCCATTTAAAGCAAAATAACAACGAGCAAAAACCTTTATTGTTTTTCAACATAGCAGTGGCATTACAGAAAATTACTTGAAAATTGCACCCAATCTACTTCTTTGGTTTAAGCTCATCTGCATAAATTAGTTTGACGCTTGGAAAAAGAAAACCACCAAAATGGTGGCAATAATGATAACGGCCGCAGCAGGGCGGCAATTTTCAAAGGACGTTTCAAGCAACACTCCCATTGTTAAAAGATATGTCGTATACTCTATTCAAAAGGATTTCGCATTATTCCCTCAATGGCCCTGTTGCTGTGTCACTTTTGGCGTCGTCTTTGTTTGCTGATGTTCACTGTTGTAACATTTAATGCGTTTTTCACCCACCAAATGTGGAAGAGAAATTGACTTTAAAATAATTTAAATGATCATCATTTGAAATCATCAGCTGTAATAGAGATGATTCTTTGCAATTTACATAGCAGGAGGACTTAAGGACGATAAGAAAATTTTCCTAAAACATTATCGTTAAAATAAATTTGAGTAAAGATTTAAATCTGTTGGCACAAGTGTGCAACATATATCAAAGCTGAAAAAAACACGTTTTATAAATGGGGAAATATGTTTAAGTTTGTATAACAAGGTGAGATTGAAAGATTTTTCAATGTAATAAGCATGTGTGTATGTATATTTCCACCATCACTTCTATGGGTGACCAGGATAAATAGTCTATTTAAGATTCTAACTGAAGAGGGATTTAAACCCCTCTGTAGCCAGCAAAATAAATTGGAAGTTATTTTAAAAGAGCAGCATTTATCTATTTCCAAAATGATAAAGTTTATTCCTTTCCTAAATCTAGGCAAGTAATGTAGAACAAGTAAAAGCGTGCTTAGTTCGGCCGGGCCGAATCTTTTATATCCTCCACCATGGTTCGCATTTGTCGAGTTCTCTTCCCGGCATCTCTTCTTAGGCAAAAAAAAAGGATATAAGAAAAGATTTGCTCTGCTATTAGAGCGATATCAAGATATGGTCCGGTTTGGACCACAATTATATTATATGTTGGAGTCCTGTGTAAAATGTCAGCCAATTCGAATAAGAATTGCGCCCTTTGGGGGCTCAACAAGTAAAATAGAGAGATCGATTTATATGGGAGCTGTGTCGGGCTATAGACAGATTCATGGTCATGAAAGGATCCGTCGTACAAAATTTCAGGCAAATCGGATAATAATTACGACCTCTAGAGGCTCAAGAAGTCAAGATCGCAGATCGGTTTATATGGCAGCTATATCAGGTTATGAACCGATTTGAACCTTATTTGACACAGTTGTTGAGAGTAAGAATGAAATAAGTCATGCAAAATTTCAGCCAAATCGGATAGGAATTGCGCCCTCTAGAAGCTCAAGAAGTCAAGTGCCCAGATCTGTTTATACGACAGCTATATCAGGTTATGAACCGATTTGAACCATACTTTGCACAGTTGTTGGATATCATAACAAAATACTTCGTGCAAAAATTCATTCAAATCGGATAAGAATTGCGCCCTCTAGAGGCTCAAGAATTCAAGACCCAAGATCGGTTTATATGACAGCTATATCAGGTTATGGACTGCTTTGGACCATACTTGGCACAGTTGTTGGATATCATAACAAAACACGTCGTGCAAAATTTCATTCAAATCGGGTAAGAATTGCTCACTCTAGAGACTCAAGAACCAAGATCGGTTTATATGGCAGCTTTATCAGGGTCTGGACCGATTTGAAGCATACTTGGCACTGTTGTTGGATATAATAACAAAACACGTCGTGCAAAATTTCATTTCAATCGGATAAGAATCACGCACTCTAGAGGCTCAAGAAGTCAAGACCCAAGATCGGTTTATATGGCAGCTATATCAAAACATGGACCGATATGGCCCATTTACAATACCAACCGACCTACACTAATAAGAAGTATTTGTGCAAAATTTCAAGCGGCTAGCTTTACTCCTTCGGAAGTTAGCGTGCTTTCGACAGACAGACGGACGGAAGGACAGACGGACGGACATGGCTAGATCGACATAAAATGTTGCGACGATCAAGATATACTTTATGGGGTCTCAGACGAATATTTCGAGTAGTTACAAACAGAATGACGAAATTAGTATACCCCCCATCTTATGGTGGAGGGTATAACAAGTTATAGTCCGATTCGGACCATAAATGAATGCTGAACATTGTGGAAGACATTGTGTAATATTTCAGTTCATTCGGAACGGACATGGCTAGATCGACATAAAATGTCGCGACGATCAAGAATATATATACTTTATGGGGTCTGAGACGTATATTTCGAGATGTTACAAACAGAATGACGAAATTAGTATACCCCCATCCTATGGTGGAGGGTATAAACATTTTTATCAAGTATGCGAGGGGTCGTCCAACCTCAAAAACTCTTCCAAAAAAACATATTGGAGGTAAAAATCAGAATGGGATTCAAATGAAAGGCATTCAGGACTAGACTACGAATATGACATTAAAAAATGAGGTCCAAGTAATTGGGGATCGCCTCACCCCAAAATGGGAATATAATTCGATCATAGCTAGATGAGCCTCAAATTAAAGGCATTTGGTAGCAGATTACGAATATGACATTAAATGTTGTGGCCAAGAATTTAGGTGGTGCTTAACCTCCTAAAGTCGCCTTCAATAGTTTATTTGACCCATTAAAACAATGGAGGATCAAGTGATAAACATTTTTAAGTGAAGTGCGTTATTCAAATTTGTGCTCAAGTGGCAGACGGAGTGCGGCGAACAATTCTCCTCTAAACGCCCCCCACCAAACGGCTGTATACACCAAGTATGACAATATGGGGTTAAACTAAAAGTATAAGTTTGTGGACTGCGGATATGATATCTTTATTCTGCTCATATATTTAGTGGATCAATTATAATTAGTGGATCAATTATAATTACCTAACAGGACACTGCCGCCATACCCCCAAAGTTATGACATTCAGTGTGATAGGAGCAGTTGCAAACCTTAACGTCAAGGTGGCCGCCATTTTTAGCTCATCGACAAGGAGCCTCTTTTCCTCGACAAGTTCGAACAACATGCTGCTGGGCAACCCTTTTATGTTCAAAAGTTTTACTTGGTTTAATTACTAAGAACTGTCACCACTGCGCCAAATATAAAGACCAGAAGTTAGAATCGTTTAATATGGCAATTTAATTTGATTTAAAAAAGACTAAATTATGACTATTCAACAGGTAGTCAGTTATAGACAACTACCGCATAATGATCGATGTTATAGGCGCTAAGCCGCTTCAAGAGAGTAGCAGCATGGGCAAAGGCAATCTATAGACTCATAACAATATGTTTACATGTGATTGCGCAAGGATCCGGGGCGACATGGAACGGAGAACTTTTAACTTATTTGATTAACATTTTGGGTATTAAAGTCTAAACCTTTCCCTTATCGATGGCAGCACTAACATTTAAATAAGCGCCATCTATTAGCTGTTTGCAATTGGATCAACCGAATGGAGACGCCAACACTAACAGAGAGGGGGCAGGGTGGTATAAACAGCAACAAATAAAAACTGCCGCTAAAACGCAGTGGAGCGGGTTTGATTGAAAATTTAGCTCAAAGATAAGAAGCCTCATTTTTATAGTCGAGCCCAAGTGCCGTGCCGATAAGCACACATTTTTGTTTCGTTTTGTCACTCGATTCGCTTGCCAAGTCATTGAAAACAGCTGATTTTATAAAGGGAAAATAACTGTTTTCAATGACTTTGCGAACGAAACGAGTGGCAACAAGTAAAAGCGTGCTATGGTGCGGACCGAATCTAATATACCCTCTACCATGGATCTCATTTATCATTTTTTGGCCGATATCTCTTTAAAGGCAAACACAGGATAATAAGTAAAAATTGCCAAGCTATTGGAGCTATTTCAGGTTATTAACCGATTCGGATCTTGCTTGGTTTGGCTTATAGAGACCATACAAGAAGTCATTGTGCAAAATTTCAGCTAAAATTAGATAAGAATTGAGCCGTATATTGACTCAAAAATTAAAATCGGAAGATCAGTTTATATAGGAGATATGTTAGGTAATGGACCGATTCAGACCATATTTGGAACGTATGTGGAAGTTCATAGGACAAGTCGCTTAAATAATGTTTAGCCAAATCGCATAAGAATTGCGCCCACTAGAGGCTCAAAGAGTCAAGTTAGTAGATCGTTTTATATGGGAGCCATATCAAGTTTTAAACCGATTTTAACCATACTTAGCACAGATGTTGGAAGTCAACAAAATACCTTATACAAAATTTGAGACAAATTGGATAAGAATTGCGGCGTTTAGGGGCTCAGCGGTATAGATCCAAGATCGGTTTTTATAGCAGCTATATCAAAACATAGACCAATATGATCCATTTACACACCCAACTGACCCATATTATTAGGAAGTATTTGTGCAAAATTTCATGCGCATAGACCTATCCCTTCCAAAGTTTTCATGCTTTCGACAGATGGGCGAACGGACATGGCTAAATCGACTTAGAATATCATGACGATCAAAATATACATATATACTTTGTAGGGTCTCAAATGAATATTTCGATGTTTTACAAACGGAATGACGAAATTAGTTTTTGACAAGTAAAATGCGTTAAGTTCGGCCGGGCCGAATTTGGATACCCACCACCTCGGGAATATATGTAAACCACCTTTCATCAAAATCCGGTGAAAATTGCATACCTTATGTCCCATAGCAGTTAAATCGAAATATGTTCCCATTTGGACCTGATCTGAGCCAAATTAAAGAAGGACGTCGAAGAGCCTAACACAACTCACTTTCCCAAATTTCGGCGATATTGGAAAATAAATGCGCCTTTTACGGCCCCAAAACCTAAAACCGAGAGATCGGTCTATATGGCAGCTATATCTAAATCTGGACCAATCTGAGCCATATTGCAGAAGTATGTCAAGCTTAACACAACTTCATGTTCCGAATTTCAGCAAAATCGGATAATAAATATGGCTTTTATGGGCTTAAGACCCTAAATCGGAGGATCAGTCTATATGGCAGCTATATCCAAATCTGGACCGATCTAAGCCAAATTGGCGAAGGATGTGGAAGGGCATAACACAACTCACTGTTTCAAATTTCAGCAAAATCGGATAATAAATGTGACTTTTATGGGCCTAAGACCCTAAATCGGAGGATTGGCCGGCTATATCCAAATCTGGACCAATCTGGGCCAAATTTGTGAAGGATATCGAAGGGCCTAACGCAATTCACTATCCCAAATTTCAGCAAAATGGTATAATAAATGTGGTTTTTATGGGCCTATGACCCTAAATCGGCGGATCGGTCTATATGGGGGCTATATCAATATATAGTCCGATAAAGCCCATCTTCGAACTTAACCTGCTTATGGATATAAAGAGAATCTGTGCAAAGTTTCAGCTCAATATCTCTATTTTTAAAGACTGTAGCGTGATTTCAAGAGACAGACGGATGGACATGTCTTGATCGTCTTAGATTTTACGCTGATCAAGAATATATATACTTTATAGGGTCGGAAATGGATATTTCGATGTGTTGCAAACGGAATGACTAAATGATTATACCCCATCCTTCGGTGGTGGGTATAAAAAGAGCGGGAGAGGTACAGGAGAGTGTGTTTAATGTTGATCATATGCCTTTCAATACTGTTTTGACAAGTTGCCTTCGAATAAATAAAATAAAGGAATTAACCTGTTTTCGGTTTTATTTTTTGTCCCCCCTACCCTGGGACAACCTTCCACAATAGTCTACAAGTTCTATAAAAACATGGCTGCCATATAAACCGATCAGGGATCTTGACTTCTTGAGCTCTAGAGGTCGCAATCATTATCCGATTTATCTGAAATGTTGTACTACGGATCCTCTCATGACCATCAACATACGAGTTTATTATGATCTGAATCGGTCTATAGCCCGATACAGCTACCATATAAATCGATCTCTCTATTTTACTTCTTGAGCCCACAGAGGGTGCAATTCTTATTCGAATTGGCTGACATTTACACAGGTCTACAACATATAATTTAATTGTGGTCCGAACCGGACCATATCTTGTTATACCCTCCACCATAAGATGGGGGGTATACGAATTTCGTCATTCTGATTGTAACTACTCGAAATATTCGTCTGAGACCAAATAAAGAATATATATTCTTGATCGTCGCAACATTTTATGTCGATCTAGCCATGTCCATCCGTCTGTCTGTCGAAAGCACGCTAACTTCCGAAGGAGTAAAGCTAGCCGCTTGAAATTTTGCACAAATACTTCTTATTAGTGTAGGTCGGTTGGTATTGTAAATTGGCCATATCGGACCATGTTTTGATATAGCTGCCATATAAACCGATCTTGGGTCTTGACTTCCTGAGCCTGTAGAGTGCGCAATTCTTATCCGATTGGAAGAAATTTTCGCACGACGTGTTTTGTTACGATATCCAACAACTGTGCCAAGTATGGTTCAAATCGGTCCATAACCTGATATAGCTGCCATATCTACCGATCTTGGATCTTGACTTCTTGAGCCTCTAGCGTGCGCAGTTCTTATCCGATTGGAATGAAATTTTGCACGACGTGTTTTGTTACGATATCCAACAACTGTACCAAGTATGGTTCAAATCGGCTCATAACCTTATATAGCTGTCACATAAACCGATCTTGGGTCTTGACTTCTTGAGCCTCTAGAGGGCGCAATTCTTATCCAATTTTAATAAATTTTGGCACGTAGTATTTTGTTATGATATCCAACAACTGTGCCGAATATGGTTCAAAGCGGTTCATAACCTGATATAGCTGTCATATAAACAGATCTGGGGACTTGACTTCTTGAGCTTCTAGAGGGCGCAATTTCTATCCGATTTGGCTGAAATTTCGCAAGACGTTTTTTTTTTGTTACTTTAACAACTATGTCAAATAAAGTACAAGTCGGTTCATAACCTGATATAGCTGCCATATAAACCGATCCGGGATCTTGACTTCTTGAGCCTCTAGAGGTCGCAATTATTATCCGATTTGCCTGAAATTTTGCAGGATGGATTCTCTCATGACCATTAACATACGTGTTTATTATGGTCTGAATCGGTCTATAGGCCGATACAGCTCCCATATAAATCGATCTCTCTATTTTACTTCTTGAGCCCCCAAAGGGCGCAAATCTTATTCGAATTGGATGACATTTTACACAGGTCTCCAACATATAATTTAATTGTGGTCCAAACCGGACCATATCTTGATATCGCTCTAATAGCAGAGCAAATCTTTTCTTATATCTTTTTTTGCCTAAGAAGAGATGCCGGGAAAAGAACTCGACAAATGCGATCCATGGTGGAGGGTATATAAGATTCGGCCCGGCCGAACTTAGCACGCTTTTACTTGTTGATAATAATATTGTCATTGTTAAAATGTTTATATAAATTATACAGACAGTTCCAGAGACGGATTGAAGAATATGATTCGCATTTTAGCTAAGCAGAATAGAGGTTTGAATATTTGCCACATCAATGCGCAGAGTCTACTCAGAAAAATTGATATATTTCTATATATATCGACTCGTCAGGAGTCGACATCATCTATGAGTTAGGATCAAGATCCCGTGTAAGGTTGTTCGAAAATCAGACACGAATGAAAAAGTAGAGACAATATTTGTGGAAGCTATTGCAAATTCACACAAGTTGCTTCTTGGATGTATTTATAGACCAAAGAAATCTATACCATATGACTCAATAATATGCACTTTACTTGATATGTCCGTGAATTATGATGAAATTGTACTTGATGGTGATCTGAATTCGAATCTTTTCCGGGAATTTGAATAGACTCTTTAAACGCAATGGGTATGCAATCTGTGAATACAAGCACCCCAACGCATATCATTGCAAACACCAATAGTCTCCTGGACCTTTTCCTCGTTTCAAATATGGACAAAAATTTGCTCTATGATCAACTTTGCGCACCATGCTACTCAAAACACGAACTGAACCACCACAAGAAGAAGAACCAACAAAATATTATAATTTTAAGAAAATTTGTAATGGGACTTTTACAAGAGAGTTTTATAAAATAAATTGGAACGAAATTTCAGCAGATGATCAACTAGAATTTTTTAATGATAAAGTGCGATATTTACAAAATTGTGCAGTTCCGTAGCAAATGCCTTGTGCAAGAAGTCGAAGAAATAATTCTTGGTTTAACCCAGCTATAAAAGAATTAATAAACAAAAGAGATATTGCATTCGAAAGATGGAAAATTTTCCAGATGCCTCAGTTGCATGAAGAATTACGATCACTGAGGTCCGAGGTCAACAAGGCGATACAGAGAAGCAAAAGAATCTACTATGCCAACAAATTTCAAAATGCTACAAATACAAACAAGTAAAAGCGTGCTAAGTTCAGCCGGGCCGAATCTTATATACCCTCCACTATGGATCGCATTTGTCGAGTTCTTTTCCCGGCATCTCTTCTTAGGCAAAAAAGGATATAAGAAAAGAGTTGCTCTGCTATTAAAACGATATCAGGATATGGTCCGGTTCGGACCACAATTAAATTATATGTTGGAGACCTGTGTAAAATTTCAGCCAATTCGTATAAGAATTGCGCCCATTGGGGCTCACGAAGTAAAATAGAGAGAACGATTCATATGGGATCTGTATCGGCCTATAGACCAATTTAGACCATAATAAACACGTTTGTTGATGGTCATGAGAGGATCCGTCGTACAAAATTTCAGGCATATCGGATAATAATTGCGACCTCTAGGGGTCAAGATGCCAGATCGGTTTATATGGCAGCTATATCAGGTTATGAACCGATTTGAGCCTTATTTGACACAGTTGTTGAAAGTAAAAATAAAATACGTCATGCAAAATTTCAGCCAAATCGGATAGGAATTGCGCCCTCTAGAAGCTCAAGAAGTCAAATCCCCAGATCTGTTTATATGACAGCTATATCAGGTTATGGACCGATTTCAACCATACTTGGCACAGTTGTTGAATATCATAACGAAATACCTCGTGCAAAAATTCATTCAAATGGGATAAGAATTGTGCCCTCTAGAGGCTCAAGAAGTCAAGACCCAAGATCGGTTTATATGGCAGCTATATCAGGTTATGGACCGATATAAACCATACTTGGCACAGTTGTTGAATATCATAACGAAATACCTCGTGCAAAAACTCATTCAAATCGGATAAGAATTGTGCCCTCTAGAGGCTCAAGAAGTCAAGACCCAAGATCGGTTTATATGGCAGCTATATCAGGTTATGGACCGATTTAAACCATACTTGACATAGTTGTTGGATATCATAGCAAAACACGTCGTGCAAAATTTCATTCCAATCGGATAAGAATTGTGCACTCTAGAGGCTCAAGAAGTCAAGACCCAAGATCGGTTTTTATGGCAGCTATATCAAAACATGGACCGATATGGCCCATTTACAATACCAACCGACCTACACTAATAAGAAGTATTTGTGCAAAATTTCAAGCGGCTAGCTTTACTCCTTCGGAAGTTAGCGTGCTTTCGACATACAGACGGACGGACGGACAGACGGACGGACATGGCTAGATCGACATAAAATGTCGCGACGATCAAGAATATATATACTTTATGGGGTCTCAGACTAATATTTCGAGTAGTTACAAACAGAATGACGAAATTAGTATACCCCCCATTTTATGGTGGAGGGTATAAAAATAAGTGGACAAAACTATACAGGAAATAGGAATCGGTGAAAAAACACCACTAATAAAATTTGGGGATCCTGATATAATTAATGAAGCTTTCATAAAAGCGCCACATAACTTAAATGCCCAAAGCTCATCATCTACTATCACCAACATAGATAGTCCAATGCTGCCCATATTGAATGTATTTCCAATGTATTCTTCATTTGAATTCTCATGCGTACACCCCAGTGATGTAGCAAAATGTTGCCTGTCTATAAAATCTGATGCTGTAGGATTAGACACCATAAACCCAAAATTTATCAAAATTATATTAAAGTTTATACTGCCATTCGTAACACATATTTTTAATACAATTTTGACAACGAGTGATTATCTAAGAAGCTGGAAATATGCTAAAGTCATTCCAATCCCCAAAACTGCAAACGAATATCGACCCATATCATTCCTACCTTTCCTGTCAAAAGCTTTTGAAAGAGTTGTTCATCAGCAGATATACGAGTATTTAAACGAACAAAAACTTCTTTCAAATAGACAGTCTGGTTTTCGACCAAAGCACAGCTGTATAACTGCACTTATGGATGTCAACGAGGAAGTAAGATGAAATTTGGATGATGGAATGCTTTCCTGTCTTGTATTGATAGATTACTCCAAAGCATTTGACTGTGTTGACCATAGCATATTATGCAGAAAGCTTAAGCATTTTTTCCACTTTTCAAGCACTGCAACCATGCTAATATCTAACTACTTACGGGATCGTGTCCAGTCTGTCGTGGTAGGAAATCGCGTTTCCACACCATTGCATATAATGCAATGGTGTGGGAGTTCCTTAAGGGTCCATTTTGGGACCGCTTCTATTTTGTATATAAATGAACTGCCAACTAGACTGACACATTCAAAAATCCAAATCTATGCAGACGATGTACAAATCTATCTGAATTGCTCAAAGACAGAACTATGTCATGGAATAGAGAAGCTAAACACCGACTTAAGAAATATCAACATGTGGGCTATGGAAAACAAACTGAACATAAATCCAAACAAATCAAAGTTCATAATTTTTTCAAACCGCTGCCAGGAAGTGTTGTGCTTATACCCTGTGCAAATTGGAAATAACGCAATCAAACAGGTATAAACCAAAAAATCTTGGTGTAATTATTAATCAAACACTAACATGGAAGGACCATATCATATCAGCGAAAGGCAAAATCTTTATACACACCACAGAACATCAGATCGCTTTTAGTGAAATCATATCTTGTACCTATATTTCTATATGGCTGTGAGTTGTTTAGCCAATGTGACTCGAGAAGCAGAAATCGGTTGGAAATGGCACATAACGCTATAATAAGATATGTCTATGGTCTAAAGAGAAATGAAGTGTTTCAACTTTCACAAAAAAGTTGCATGGTATCGCATTCGGCGATTTGATTTTTATAAGAACACTTTAATGATACATAAGTTAGTGTACAACAGAACTCCTGAAAATCTTCACACCAAATTTAAAATTGGTAGATCTAGCAGAATAATTGTAATAGTACCCATTCGCTATCGTCTCCTGATATCTGAATGGCTATTTTTCTGCTGCTCCTCATATTCAATTTATTGGCAACGCAAATGCTTTTAAGAAAGCTTTATATGATTATTTCTAATAATTTTGTTACCTTGTATTTATGTTAAAAATTGTCTACTTATGACAGGAAACTTATTTATTAATTTGGTTACTTGTTTAATTATCTTATCTATTTATTATACCCTCCACCATAAGATGGGGGTATACTAATTTCGTCATTCTGATTGTAACTACTCGAAATATTCGTCTGAGACCCCATACAGTATATATATTTTTGATCGTAGTGAAATTTTATGTCGATCTAGCCATGTCCGTCCGTCTGTCCGTCCATCCGTCCGTCTGTCCGTCCGTCCGTCTGTCTGTCGAAAGCACGCTAACTTCTGAAGGAGTAAAGCTAGCCGCTTAAAATTTTGCACAAATACTTCTTATTAGTGTAGGTCGGTTGGTATTGTAAATGGGCCATATCGGTCCATGTTTTGATATAGCTGCCATATAAACCGATCTTGGGTCTGGACTTCTTGAGCTTCTAGAGTGCGCAATTCTAATCCGATTGGGATGAAATTTAGCACGACGTGTTTTGTTATGATATCCAACAACTGTGCCAAGTATGGTTCAAATCGGTCCATAACCTGATATAGGTGCCATCTAAACCGATCTTGGGTGTTGACTTCTTGAGCCTCTAGAGTGCGCAATTCTTATCCGATTGGGATGAAATTTTGCACGACGTGTTTTGTTATGATATCCAACAACTGTGCCAAGTATGGTTCAAATCGGTCCATAACCTGATATAGCTGCCATATAAACCGATCTTGTCTTGACTTCTTGAGCCTCTAGAGAGCGCAATTCTTATCCGATTGGAATGAAATTTTGTACAACGTGTTTCGTTATTATATTCAACAACTGTGCCAAGTATGGTTCAAATCGGTCCATAACCTAATATAGCTGTCACATAAACAGATCTGGGGACTTGACTTCTTGAGCTTCTAGAGGGCGCAATTCCTATCCGATTTGGCTGAAATTTCGCAAGACTTTTTTTATTGTTTCTTTCAACAACTATGTCAAATAAAGTACAAGTCGGTTCATAACCTGATTTAGCTGCCATATAAACCGATCTGGGATCTTGACTTCTTGAACCTCTAGGGAACGCAATTCTTATTCGAATTGGCTGACATTTTACACAGGTCTCCAACATAAATATAATTTAATTGTGGTCCAAACCGGACCATATCTTAATATCGCTCTAGTAGCAGAGCAAATCTTTTCTTATATCTTTTTTTTTTGCCTAAGAAGAGATGCCGGAAAAAGAACTCGACAAATGCGATCCATGGTGGAGGGTATAAAAGATTCGGCCCGGCCGAACTTAGCACGCTTTTACTTGTTTTTTGTTAAATGCGATTATTATCAACACAAATTTTATTATTAAATCAACTATTGTAACAATCTTATTATTACAACAAAAGCCACATACTATAATTATAAGATTTAAAATCTTGTTGTATGTGAAACTGAAAACAAATAAACAAACAATGAAAGGTATTCGGGAGTAGATCACGAATATGGTGAGAAAGGAGGAAAATGCTATATAATTTGTTGATATTGGAGGGGGCGGACCCTACCCCGTTACCCCAAAAGCACCACCCGAAATCAAGGTTGACCGATAGAGACAATATGGGCATCAAATGAAAGATATTGGAGAGTAGAATAAAAATATGGTATTAATCCCCACACGAAATATTGAAAAATTATGTCTAAGAATTTGCGGGTCACCCAACCTACAAAGAGCCCCCCAAATGGGAATTTTACTCGATCATAGCTATTTAAGACTCAAATGAACGGTATTTGGGAGCTGATAACGAATATGACATTAAACTTTGTGTTCAAGAATCTAGGTGGTGCTTTAAATCCTAAAACCGCCTCCAATATGTTATTTGACCAATTAAAACAAGCGATAGATATTTGCAGTTGGATCATATGAATGGAGACGCCAACATGCAGCATTTATCTCATAATGATAACCTATCGGTCTTTAAAATAAAGACAAATAAAAACAAGTAAAAGCGTGCTAAGTTCGGCCGGGCCGAATCTTATATACCCTCCACCATGGATCGCATTTGTCGAGTTCTTTTCCCGGCATCTCTTCTTAGGCTAAAAAGGATATAAGAAAAGAGTTGCTCTGCTATTAAAACGATATCAAGATATGGTCCGGTTCGGACCACAATTAAATTATATGTTGGAGACCTGTGAAAAATTTCAGCCAATTCGTATAAGAATTGGGCCCATTGGGGCTCACGAAGCAAAATAGGGAGAACGATTTATATGGGATCTGTATCGGGCTATAGACCGATTCAGAACTTAATAAACACGTTTATTGATGGTCATGAGAGGATCCATCGTACAAAATTTCAGGCATATCGGATAATAATTGCGACTTCTAGGAGTCAAGAAGTCAAGATCCCAGATCGGTTTATATGGCAGCTATATCAGATTATAAACCGATTTGAACCCTATTTGACACAGTTTTTGAAAATAAAAATTAAATACGTCATGCAAAATTTCAGCCAAATCGGATAGGAATTGCGCCCTCTAGAAGCTCAAGAAGTCAAATCCCCAGATCTGTTTATATGACAGCTATATCAGGTTATGGACCGATTTCAATCATACATGACACAGTTGTTGGATATCATGACGAAATACTTCGTGCAAAAACTCATTCAAATCGGATAAGAATTGTGCCCTCTAGAGGCTCAAGAAGTCAAGACCCAAGATCGGTTTATATGACAGCTATATCAGGTTATGAACCGATTTAAACCATACTTGGCACAGTTTTTGGGTATCATAACAAAATACGTCGTGCGAAATTCCATTCCAATCGGATAAGAATTGCGCCCTCTAGAGGCTCAAGAAGTCAAGACCCAAAATCGGTTTATATGGCAGCTATATCAGGTTATAGACCGATTTAAACCATACTCGGCACAGTTGTTGGATATAACAACAAAACACGTCGTGCAAAATTTCATTTCAATCGGATAAGAATTGCGCACTCTAGAGGCTCAAGAAGTCAAGACCCAAGATCGGTTTATATGGCAGCTATATCAGGTTATGAACCGATTTGAACCATACTTGGCACAGTTGTTGGACATCAAAACAAAACACGTCGTGCAAAATTTCATTCTGATCGGATAAGAATTGCGCACGCTAGAGGCTCAAGAAGTCAAGATCCAAGATCGGTTTATATGGCAGCTATATCAGGTTATGGACCGATTTGAACCATACTTGGCACAGTTGTTGGATATCGTAACAAAACACGTCGTGCGAAAATTTCATTCCAATCGGATAAGAATTGCGCACTCTACAGGCTCAGGAAGTCAAGACCCAAGATCGGGTTATATGGCAGCTATATCAGGTTATAAACCGATTTGAGCCATACTTGGCACAGTTATTGGATATCATAACAAAACACGTCGTGCACAATTTCATTACAATCGGATAAGAATTGCGCACTCTAGAGGCTCAAGAAATCAAGACCCAAGATCGGTTTATATGGCAGCTATATCAAAACATGGTCCGATATGGCCAATTTACAATACCAACCGACCTACACCAATAAGATGTATTTGTGCAAAATTTCATGCGGCTAGCTTTACTCCTTCGGAAGTTAGCGTGCTTTCGACAGACAGACGGACGGACGGACAGACGGACGGACATGGCTAGATCGACATAAAATGTCGCGACGATCAAGAATATATATACTTTATGGGGTCTCAGACGAATATTTCGAGTAGTTACAAACAGAATGACGAAATTAGTATACCCCCCATCTTATGGTGGAGGGTATAAAAATTATGCTTCTAATATATATTCAAGAACAAAGCATACTTGATTAATTTAAAATGTAAAATGTAACAAGTAAAAGCGTGCTAAGTTCGGCCGGGCCGAATCTTACATACCCTCCACCATGGATCGCATTTGTCGAGTTCTTCTCCCGGCATCTCTTCTTAGGCAAAAAAGGATATAAGAAAAGATTTGCTCTGCTATTATTATATTATTACATGTTGGACACTTGTGTAAAATGTCAGCCAATTCGAATAAGAATTGCGCCCTTTGGGGGCTCAAGAAGTAAATTAGAGAGATCGATTTATATGGGATCTGTATCGGGCTATAGACCGATTCAGATCATAATAAACACGTATGATGATGGCCATCCGTCGTACAAAATTGCAGCAAAATCGGATAAGAATTGCGCACTCTAGAGGCTCAGAAGTCAAGACCCAAGATCGGTTTATATGGCAGCTATATCAGGTTATGAACCGATTTGAACTATACTTGGCACAGTTGTTGGATATCATAACAAAATACGTCGTGCAAAATTTTATTTCAATCGGATAAGAATTGCGCACTCTAGAGGCTCAAGAAGTCAAGACCCAAGATCGGTTTATATAGCAGCTATATCAGGTTATGGACCGATTTGTACCATACTTGGTAAAGTTGTTGGATATCATAACAAAAGACGTCATGCAAAATTTCATTCCAATCGGATAAGAATTGCGCACTCTAGAGGCTCAAGAAGTCAATACCCAAGATCGGTAGATATGGCAGCTATATCAGGTTATGAACCGATTGGAACTATACTTGGCACAGTTGTTGGATATCATAACAAAACACATCGTGCAAAATTTCATTCCAATCGGATAAGAATTGCGCATTCTAGAGGCTCAAGAAGTCAAGACCCAAGATCGGTTGATATGGCAGCTATATCAGGTTATGAACCGATTTGAACTATACTTGGCACAGTTGTTGGATATCATAACAAAATACGTCGTGCAAAATTTTATTTCAATCGGATAAGAATTGCGCACTCTAGAGGCTCAAGAAGTCAAGACCCAAGATCGGTTTGTATAGCAGCTATATCAGGTTATGGACCGATTTGTACCATACTTGGTAAAGTTGTTGGATATCATAACAAAAGACGTCATGCAAAATTTCATTCCAATCGGATAAGAATTGCGCACTCTAGAGGCTCAAGAAGTCAATACCCAAGATCGGTAGATATGGCAGCTATATCAGGTTATGAACCGATTTGAACTATACTTGGCACAGTTGTTGGATATCATAACAAAACACATCGTGCAAAATTTCATTCCAATCGGATAAGAATTGCGCATTCTAGAGGCTCAAGAAGTCAAGACCCAAGATCGGTTGATATGGCAGCTATATCAGGTTATGAACCGATTTGAACTATACTTGGCACAGTTGTTGGATATCATAACAAAATACGTCGTGCAAAATTTTATTTCAATCGGATAAGAATTGCGCACTCTAGAGGCTCAAGAAGTCAAGACCCAAGATCGGTTTATATAGCAGCTATATCAGGTTATGGACCGATTTGTACCATACTTGGTAAAGTTATTGGATATCATAACAAAAGACGTCATGCAAAATTTCATTTCAATCGGATAAGAATTGCGCACTCTAGAGGCTCAAGAAGTCAAGACCCAAGATCGGTAGATATGGCAGCTATATCAGGTTATGAACCGATTTGAACTATACTTGGCACAGTTGTTGGATATCATAACAAAACACATCGTGCAAAATTTCATTCCAATCGGATGAGAATTGCGCACTCTAGAGGCTCAAGGAGTCAAGACCCAAGATCGGTTGATATGGCAGCTATATCAGGTTATGAACCGATTTGAACTATACTTGGCACAGTTGTTGGATATCATAACAAAATACGTCGTGCAAAATTTTATTTCAATCGGATAAGAATTGCGCACTCTAGAGGCTCAAGAAGTCAAGACCCAAGATCGGTTTATATAGCAGCTATATCAGGTTATGGACCGATTTGTACCATACTTGGTAAAGTTGTTGGATATCATAACAAAAGACGTCATGCAAAATTTCATTCTAATCGGATAAGAATTGCGCACTCTAGAGGCTCAAGAAGTCAAGACCCAAGATCGGTAGATATGGCAGCTATATCAGGTTATGAACCGATTTGAACTATACTTGGCACTGTTGTTGGATATCATAACAAAACACATCGTGCAAAATTTCATTCCAATCGGATAAGAATTGCGCATTCTAGAGGCTCAAGAAGTCAAGACCCACGATCGGTTTATATGGCAGCTATATCAGGTTATGAACCGATTTGAACTATACTTGGCACAGTTGTTGGATATCATAACAAAATACGTCGTGCAAAATTTTATTTCAATCGGATAAGAATTGCGCACTCTAGAGGCTCAAGAAGTCAAGACCCAAGATCGGTTTGTATAGCAGCTATATCAGGTTATATACCGATTTGAACCATACTTGGCACAGTTGTTGGATATCATAACAAAAGACGTCATGCAAAATTTCATTCTAATCGGATAAGAATTGCGCACTCTAGAGGCTCAAGAAGTCAAGACCCAAGATCGGTAGATATGGCAGCTATATCAGGTTATGAACCGATTTGAACTATACTTGGCACTGTTGTTGGATATCATAACAAAACACATCGTGCAAAATTTCATTCCAATCGGATAAGAATTGCGCATTCTAGAGGCTCAAGAAGTCAAGACCCACGATCGGTTTATATGGCAGCTATATCAGGTTATGAACCGATTTAAACCATACTTAGCACATTTATTGGATATCATAACAAAACACGTCGTGCAAAATTTCATTCCAATAGGTTAAGAATTGCGCACTCTAGAGGCTCAAGAAGTCAAGACCCAAGATCGGTTTTTTTGGCAGCTATATCAAAACATCGACCTATTTGAACCATACTCGGCAAAATTGTTGGATATCATAACAAAACACGTCGTGCAAAATTTCATTCCAATGGGATAAGAATTGCGCACTCTAGAGGCTCAAGAAGTCAAGACCCAAGATCGGTTAATATGGCAGCTATATCAAAAAATCGACCTATTTGAACCTTATTTGGCAAGGTTGTTGGATAGCATAACAAAACACGTCGTGCAAAATTTCATTCCAATCGGATAAGAATTGCGCACTCTAGATGCTCAAGAAGTCAAGACCCAAGATCGGTTTATATGGCAGTTATATCAAAACATGGACCGATATGGCCCATTTGCAATACCAACCGACCTACACTAATAGGAAGTATTTGTGCAAAATTTCAAGCGGCTAGATTTACTCCTTCGGAAGTTAGCGTGCTTTCGACAGACAGACGGACGGACGGACGGACATGGCTAGATCGACATAAAATTTCACGACGATCAAGAATATATATACTTTATGGCGTCTCAAACGAATATTTCGAGTAGTTACAAACAGAATGACGAAATTAGTATACCCCACATCTTATGGTGGAGGGTGTAAAAAGAAAGTATCAATACCACAAGTAAAGAGTGATTTGTTAAGAGCTTGATAACTTTTTATACCCTCCACCATAAGATGGGGGGTATACTAATTTCGTCATTCTGTTTGTAACTACTCGAAATATTCGTCTGAGACCCCATAAAGTATATATATTCTTGATGGTCGTGAAATTTTATGTCGATCTAGCCATGTCCGTCCGTCTGTCCGTCCGTCCGTCCGTCCGTCCGTCCGTCCGTCCGTCCGTCCGTCCGTCCGTCCGTCCGTCCGTCCGTCCGTCCGTCCGTCCGTCCGTCCGTCCGTCCGTCCGTCCGTCCGTCCGTCCGTCCGTCCGTCCGTCCGTCCGTCTGTCTGTCGAAAGCACGCTAACTTCCGAAGGAGTAAAGCTAGCCGCTTGAAATTTTGCACAAATACTTCTTATTAGTGTAGGTCGGTTGGTATTGTAAATGGGCCATATCGGTCCATGTTTTGATATAGCTGCCATATAAACCGATCTTGGGTCTTGACTTCTTGAGCCTCTAGAGTGCGCAATTCTTATCCGATTGGAATGAATTTTTGCATGACGTGTTTTGTTATGATATCCAACAACTGCGCCAAGTATAGTTTAAATCGGTCCATAACCTGATATAGCTGCCATATAAACCGATCTTGGGTCTTGACTTCTTGAGCCTCTAGCGTGCGCAATTCTTACCCGATCAGAATGAAATTTTGCACGTCGTGTTTTGTTATTATATCCAACAACTGTGCCAAGTATGGTTCAAATCGGTCTATAACCTGATATAGCTGCCATATAAACCGATCTTGGGTCTTGACTTCTTGAGCCTCTAGAGTGCGCAATTCTTATCCGATAGGAATGAAATTTTGCACGACGTGTTTTGTTATGATATCCAACAACTGTGCCAAGTATGGTTCAAATCGGTTCATAACCTGATATAGCTGCCATATAAACCGATCTTGGGTCTTGACTTCTTGAGCCTCTAGCGTGCACAATTCTTATCCGATCAGAATGAAATTGTGCACGACGTGTTTTGTTATGATATCCAACAACTGTGCCAAGTATAGTTCAAATCGGCCCATAACCTGATATAGCTGCCATATAAACCGATCTGGGGTCTTGACTTCTTGAGCCTCTAGAGGGCCCAATTCTTATCCGAATGGAATGGAATTTCGCACGACGTGTTTTGTTATGATACCCAACAACTGTGCCAAGTATGGTTTAAATCGGTCCATAACCTGATATAGCTGCCATATAAACCGATCTTGGGTCTTGACTTCTTGAGCCTCTAGAGGGCACAATTCTTATCCGATTTGAATGAATTTTTGCACGAAGTATTTCGTTATAATATCCAACAACTGTGCCAAGTATGGTTGAAATCGGTCCATAACCTGATATAGCTGTCATATAAACTGATCTGGGGATTTGACTTCTTGAGCTTTTAGATGGCGCAATTCCTATCCGATTTGGCTGAAATTTTGCATGACGTATTTTATTTTTACTTTCAACAACTGTGTCAAATAAGGTTCAAATCGGTTCATAACCTGATATAGCTGCCATATAAACCGATCTGGGATCTTGACTTCTTGACCCCTAGAGGTCGCAATTATTATCCGATATGCCAGAAATTTTGTACGACGGATCCTCTCATGACCATCAACAAACGTGTTTATAATGGTCTGAATCGTTCTATAGCCCGATACAGATCCCATATAAATCGTTCTCTCTATTTTACTTCGTGAGCCCCAATGGACGCAATTCTTATACGAATTGGCTGAAATTTTACACAGGTCTCCAACATACATATAATTTAATTGTGGTCCGAACCGGACCATATCTTGATATCGTTTTAATAGCAGAGCAACTCTTTTCTTATATCCTTTTTTGCCTAAGAAGAGATGCCAGGAAAGAACTCGACAAATGCGATCCATGGTGGTGGGTATATAAGATTCGGCCCGGCCGAACTTAGCACGTTTTTACTTGTTTTTTTAAAAACGCATAATTTTTGCAAAATCTCTTCGGTTCTTTATTTGAAACGTTAGATTGGTCCATGACATTTACTTTTTGAAGATAATTTCATTTAAATGTTGACCGCGGCTGCGTCTTAGGTGGTCCATTCGGAAAGTCCAATTTTGGGCAACTTTTTCGAGCATTTCGGCCGGAATAGCCCGAATTTCTTCGGAAATGTTGTCTTCCAAAGCTGGAATAGTTGCTGGCTTATTTCTGTAGACTTTAGACTTGACGTAGCCCCACAAAAAATAGTCTAAAGGCGTCAAATCCCATGATCTTTGTGGCCAACTTACCGGTCCATTTCTTGAGATGAATTGTTCTCCGAAGTTTTCCCTCAAAATGGCCATAGAATCGCGAGCTGTGTGGCATGTAGCGCCATCTTGTTGAAACCACATGTCAACCAAGTTTAGTTCTTCCATTTTTGGCAACAAAAAGTTTGTTAGCATCGAACGATAGCGATCGCCATTCACCGTAACGTTGCGTCCAACAGCATCTTTGAAAAAATACGGTCCAATGATTCCACCAGCGTACAAACCACACCAAACAGTGCATTTTTCGGGATGCATGGGCAGTTCTTGAACGGCTTCTGGTTGCTCTTCACTCCAAATGCGGCAATTTTGCTTATTTACGTAGCCATTCAACCAGAAATGAGCCTCATCGCTGAACAAAATTTGTCAAAATTTGAACACATTTCGAACCGAACACTGATTTTGGTAATAAAATTCAATGATTTGCAAGCGTTGCTCGTTAGTAAGTCTATTCATGATGAAATGTCAAAGCATACTGAGCATCTTTCTCTTTGACACCATGTCTGAAATCCCACGTGATCTGTCAAATACTAATGCATGAAAATCCTAACCTCAAAAAAATCACCCTTTACTAACATCCCCATCCAATTAAATAAACCCAATACTATCTCGAAATTTTTCAAAAAGAATTTTTGTCAAAGGCTTGGTAAAGAAATCTGCGACTTGTTCCTTACTTGATTTGTAAAAAATGTTGATTATCTTATCTTGAACCAGATCTCGGAGAAAATGATATTTGATATCAATGTGTTTCATTCGTTGATGTTCTTTAGGCTCTTCCTTGATCTTTATGCAAGACAAATTATCTTCGTAAATAGTTATAGGCAAATCAATATTAATGTTCAAATCCTGCAATAATTTCAGTAGATATATATTTTCACTAGCTGTAATACAAATGGCTACGTATTTTGCCTCGGTCGAAGAAAGTGAAACCGTTGGTTGTTTCTTAGTAGACCATGAAACCGTAGATCCAAATGATTTTATTAAATAACCACTCAAAGATTTTCTATCGTCGGTATCATTTCTCCAATCTGCGTCGCAATATGCAAATAATGTCTCATCAGATTTTCCATCAAATAAAAGCTTCATATCTTTGGTCTTTTTTAGATACCGGAGAATTCTTTCAGATGACTCCAGTGACAATCTGTAGCACAATTTTGAAAACGGCTTAAATAGTTTGCACTGACACTTATATCAGGCCGCGAAGCAAGCATCAAATACATTAAACAACCAATCAATTCTTTGTAAGGTTCTTTAGTGACTTGAGTTTTCTCATTGATATCATTAGGTAAGGACAACTTAGGCTCCATTGGAGTATCAGCATTTTTACAGTTTTCCATTCCAAACTTCTTTAATAGATTCACTATGGAACCTTTTTGAGTCATTTCAATTGTGGATTCTTCAATATTTCTACGTACTTTAATTCCCAAATAGACGTCAATGTCTCCCAAATCCTTCATTTTAAATTCCGTTTTAGCTGAATTGCTTTCATGTTGTTGCCAACAATAAGAAGATCGTCTACATAAAGCAGTAAATATATTATATTGCCATTGTCTGTGCGGATATACAAGCAATAGTCATTTTTCGATCTTGTAAAATTCAATGATAATATAAAGGAATTAAATCTTTCATTCCACATTCTAGGTGATTGCTTTAATCCATACAGGGAACGGTTAATTTTACACACAACATTTGATTCACATTCAAGACCTTTCGGTGGATCCATGTGTATTTCCTCTCGTAGATATCCATTCAAAAAAGCGGTCTTGACATCCATTTGATGTACATATGATATATTTAATTTTATTCGCAACTGCTAATAAAATACGCAAAGTACCAATACTAGCCACAGGAGAATAGGTCTCATTGAAGTCAAAACCTTGACACTGAGTAAATCTTATACCAACGCAGTTCTACAGTTGGTTCTGTGCTTTCATTAAGCACAACTGGATCTATATCGCCATTTTCCAACATATTTTGTTCTTCCGGGAAATTAACTGTTTCTTCGAATATTTCATCCTCACTGTTTTCTTCTTCAGTTCCAGTACATTGTTCCAGGCTATTTTCATTTTGCTTTTACGACTTCTATAGTACTACAGATACAACCTTTCTTACAGGCAGCGAATTAGTAAACTCGGTCTCATTAAGTAAAACATTACTTAACCCATAAACGGTAGCCATTTCCGCTATAACCAATCATAAGTAGTTTCCTCGATTTCATATCCAGTTTCGTTCGTTGAGCTTTTGGAATATGGGAATATGCAGCATAGCCAAACACTCTCAAGTTTCACAAGTTGGGCTTTTTTCCGGACTAGACTTCAGCAGGAGTTTTGTTGGATGAAAGAGAGTTGGTTGGACTTCTTTTTGTGACATAGTTAGCACAGTATATTGCTTCAAGCCACAAATATTTTGGAACACCACTTTTTGATATCATAGATCTTGCTTTTTCAATTAGAGTTCTGTTCATCCTTTCAGATTTTCCATTCTGTTTTGGTGTGTAAGAATGATTATATTGTATTGTAATCCCAGAATTTCTACAAAAATCCTTAAATGCATTCGATGAATATTCACTGCCGTTATCACACTTCAATTTTGAAATTTTAGTGTCATGCAAATTTTCAGCCATTACCTTGTAGTTTTTAAAATGTGTTAAAACTTCTGATTTACAATAAACACAAGTAAAGTGCGAATAGTCATCTATAAATTTTACAATATACTTCTTTCCATCCCAGGAATTTGGGGTTAAGGGTCCACATACATCGCTATGAATCAGCTGCAAAGGTCTAAGAGAACATTCCTTGTTTTTCTTACCTTTAAACAGCAATCTGTGTTGCTTTCCGAAAACACATGATTCGCCGAAGGGTTTTTGATCCTTAATATCGTCCATCCCATTTACCATTGCTTTCAACTTTTTCATACCTTGCTCATTTAAATGGCAAAGTCGTTGATGCCATAAATCTGCGACTTGCTGAAGAATACTTAAATTGGCATTTGCATTTTTAAAATTCAGTTGAAATTCATATGTCTTATTTTGCCTATCACCCTCCAACATCAATGTATGCCCTTTAAAAATGTTCACTCTTTTGTTTTCAAATACGGCTTTCATCCCTGCTTCTTCAATGCGTCGTATAAAAAATAAGTTGCATTTTAGATCCTTGCAAAGTAAGACATTTTTTATTGAACACCTTGAAAACTTCCCATTCACTTTGGCGAATCAAACAATTGTTCCAGATTTTTCGGCTACAATACTTACACCATCATTTGCAACACCAATAATTACTGGATTATCTAGCTTGTGCAACTCGAAGAAACATCTCTCATCATTGGCCATGTGATCGCTGGCTCCGGAATCAACTTTCCATTTCATATTGCTGTTTACTTGACTTGTATAGCATTCTCCGTCAGCATTAAAGCACAAATCGGAACTTGCCACGTTTCCAGATTTCTCAGATTGATCTCGTTTAAATTTGAAACAGTTTTTATACCCTCCACCATAAGATGGGGGGTATACTAATTTCGTCATTCTGTTTGTAACTACTCGAAATATTCGTCTGAGACCCCATAAAGTATATATATTCTTGATCGTCGTGACATTTTATGTCGATCTAGCCATGTCCGTCCGTCTGTCCGTCCGTCTGTCTGTCGAAAGCACGCTTACTTCCGAAGGAGTAAAGCTAGCCGCTTGAAATTTTGCACAAATACTTCTTATTAGTGTAGGTCAGTTGGTATTGTAAATGGGCCATATCGGTGCATGTTTTGATATAGCTGGCATATAAACCGATCTTGGGTCTTGACTTCTTCAGCCTCTAGAGTGCGCAATTCTTATCCGATTGGAATGAATTTTGGCAGGACGTGTTTTTTTATGATATCCAACAAGCGTGCCAAGTATGGTTCAAATCGGTCCATAACCTGATATATCTGCCATAAAAACCGATCTTGGGTCTTGAGTTCTTGAGCCTCTAACGTGCGCAATTCTTATCCGATTGAAATGAAATTTTGCACGACGTGTTTTGTTATGATACCCAACAACTGTGCTAAGTATGGTTTAAATCGGTCCATAACCTGATATAGCTGCCATATAAACCGATCTTGGGTCTTGACTTCTTGAGCCTCTAGAGGGCACAATTCTTATCCGATTTGAATGAATTTTTGCACGAAGTATTTCGTTATGATATCCAACAACTGTGCCAAGTATGGTTGAAATCGGTCTATAACCTGATATAGCTGTCATATAAGCAGATCTGGGGATTTGACTTCTTGAGCTTCTAGAGGGCGCAATTCCTATCCGATTTGGCTGAAATTTTGCATGACGTATTTTATTTTTACTTTCAACAACTGTGTCAAATAAGGTTCAAATCGGTTCTTAACCTGATATAGCTGCCATATAAACCGATCTGGCATCTTGACTTCTTGACCCCTAGAGGTCGCAATTATTATCCGATATGCCTAAAATTTTGTACGACGGATCCTCTCATGACCATCAACAAACGTGTTTCATATGGTCTGAATCGGTCTATAGCCCGATACAGATCCCATAAAAATCGTTCTCTCTATTTTACTTCGTGAGCCCCAATGGACGCAATTCTTATACGAATTAGCTGAAATTTTACACAGGTCTCCAACATATAATTTAATTGTGGTCCGAACCGGACCATAACTTGATATCGTTTTAATAACAGAGCAACTCTTTTCTTATATCTTTTTTGCCTAAGAAGAGATGCCAGGAAAAGAACTCGACAAATGCGATCCATGGTGGAGGGTATATAAGATTCGGCCCGGCCGAACTTAGCACGCTTTTACTCGTTCTTTTTGTGTCCAATTTTGCCACAATAATGGCATTTGAATTTAAATAAAACTTTCAAAGCAACACTTTCTGCCACTGGATGCTCATTTCTAGAACACATACGTTTTCTTTCCTCTTCAAGCAAACGATTTTTGACAAATGTTCAATGTTTCAATTGCTGTTATTACGTTGTTGTAGGATTCCGGCAAAGTAAGAAGTAGCAAACAAATGGTATCCAACTTTTCCAACCTAGCTCCCGACGATTTCAGTTGTCGAACAACACTGTCAAACTTGAGGAAAAACAGATTCAAATTTTCATTGCTTTCACATTCATGGTCAACAGCTTTTTCCTGAGGAACAATTGGTTTGAAATGCTTTTCTTGGCAAACACATTTGATAATGATTGCAAGATTTCAAAAGAACTTTTGCTGTCCTTTATATATTCCAAATGTGAATCCCCAATTCTTCTTATTATCAAAGATTTCGCCTTTGCGACCTTCTTCATCCATTCCGATTTCTTAGCCTCGACAGTTTCTGGCGAAGTAATTTCCGTGACATCTTACTGTATAAGTTCCAACAGATCGTGTTCGTTCAAAGCCGTTTCCAATCTAAACTTCCAATTATCGTAATTCCGACCCTCGAACAAATGCAGTGCGAAAATCTCTTCCGCCATATCTGGGCCCATAACCAGATAACTTTCAACAAATTAAAACGTTTAGGGTAATACAAGAAAAGGTTTTTATTGAAGAGAAAGTTTTGTACGACTGACAAGAAAAAGAGAAAAAGCATACTTGATTTAATTAAGATGTAAAAACAAAATATCAATACAAGTATTTAATTGCATATACTAACATTTTGGGGGTGGGGCAACCCACAGATACTTGGACCTAATTATTTATGTCATATTCGTAAGCCGCTCCCGAATATCTTTCATTTGAGTCCCATATTGATATGTACGTCAAATATGTCTGTTTGGGTGAGTTTTGAGAATGGGGTGGCCCCCTGGTTATTTGGACCCAATTTTTATACCCTCCACCATAAGATGGGGGGTATACTAATTTCGTCATTCTGTTTGTAACTACTCGAAATATTCATCTGAGACCCCATAAAGTATATATATTCTTGATCGTCGCGACATTTTATGTCGATCTAGCCATGTCCGCCCGTCTGTCCGTCCGTCCGTCCGTCCGTCCGTCTGTCTGTCGAAAGCACGCTAACTTCCGAAGGAGTAAAGCTAGCCGCTTGAAATTTTGCACAAATACTTCTTATTAGTGTAGGTCGGTTGGTATTGTAAATGGGCCATATCGGTCCATGTTTTGATATAGCTGCCATATAAACCGATCTAGGGTCTTGATTTCTTGAGCCTCTAGAGTGCGCAATTCTTATCCGATCAGAATGAAATTTTGCACGACGTGTTTTGTTATGATATCCAACAACTGTGCCAAGTATGGTTCAAATCGGTATATAACCTGATATAGCTGCCATATAAACCGATCTTGGGTCTTGAATTCTTGAGCCTCTAGCGTGCGCAATTCTTATCCGATCAAAATGAAATTTTGCACGACGTGTTTTGTTATGATATCCAACAACTGTGCCAAGTATGGTTTAAATCGGTCCATAACCTGATATAGCTGCCATATAA
Organism: Stomoxys calcitrans; assembly: GCF_963082655.1. NCBI lineage: Eukaryota > Metazoa > Arthropoda > Insecta > Diptera > Muscidae > Stomoxys > Stomoxys calcitrans. Next base: position 60,171,488 of record NC_081552.1, read on the forward strand.
ACCGATCTTAAGTCTTGACTTCTTGAGCCTCTAGAGGGCGCGATTCTTATCCGATCAAAATGAAATTTTGAACGACGTGTTTTGTTATGATATCCAACAACTGTGCCATGTATGGTTTAAATCGGTTCATAACCTGATATAGCTGCCATATAAACCGATCTTGGGTCTTGACTTCTTGAGCCTCTAGAGGGCACAATTCTTATCCGATTTGAATGAGTTTTTGCACGAAATATTTCGTCATGATATCCAACAACTATGCCAAGTATGGTTGAAATCGGTCCATAACCTGATAAAGCTGTCATATAAACAGATCTGGGGATTTGACTTCTTGAGCTTCTAGAGGGCGCAATTCCTATCCGATTTGGCTGAAATTTTGAAGGACGTATTTTATTTTTACTTTCAACAACTGTGTCAAATAAGGTTCAAATCGGTTCATAACCTGATATAGCTGCCATATAAACCGATCTGGGATCTTGACTTCTTGACCCCTAGAGGTCGCAATTATTATCCGATATGCCTGAAATTTTGTACGACGGATCCTATCATGACCATCAACAAACGTGTTTATTTTGTTCTGAATCGGTCTATAGCCCGATACAGATCCCATATAAATCGTTCTCTCTATTTTACTTCGTGAGCCCCAATGTGCGCAATTCTTATACGAATTGGCTGAAATTTTACACAGGTCTCCAACATATAATTTAATTGTGGTCCGAACCGGACCATATCTTGATATCGTTTTAATAGCAGAGCAACTATTTTCTTATATCCTTTTTAGCCTAAGAAGAGATGCCGGGAAAACAACTCGACAAATGCGATCCATGGTGGAGGGTATATAAGATTCGGCCCGGCCGAACTTAGCACGCTTTTACTTGCTTTTGCCTAAGAAGAGATGCCGGGAAAAGAACTCGACAAATGCGATCCATGGTGGAGGGTATATAAGATTCGGCCCGGCCGAACTTAGCACGCTTTTACTTGTTAATACCATGTTCGTATTCTTCTCTCTAATACCTTTTATTTGATACCCATTATGTCCCGATCGGTCCACTACTAATTTTGGGTGGTGTTTTTAGGGTATCGGGGGAGGGTCCACCCACATCCAATATCAACAAATTATGTTGCCCTTACCTCCTTCCTGACCATTTTCGTAATCTACTCCCGAATACCTTGCATTCGAATTCCATATTGCTATTATTGTCCAATAAACCCATTTTCGAAATCTACTCCCGAATAACTTTTATTAGAGTCCCATATTGCCATTATGGTCCAATAAACCTATTTTAGGGGGTTTTGGGGTCGGGGCGGTCCCCCAGTTACTTGGATCCAATTTTTAATATGAAATTCATAGTCTACTCCTGAAAACCTTTCATTTGAGTCTCATATTGTCCCGATCGGTTCACTTTTATTTTGGGGTCGTACTTTTAGAGTAAGGGGGAGGGTCCGCCCCACATCTGATATCAATAAATTATATAGGTTTAGCTGTTTTTGAGTCTATACGGAAGTAACAAATTTACAAACAAATAAACAAACATACAAGCAAACAAAACACAAATTCATGTTTAAATATTGGTTTGTCCAAAAAGTAATTGCGGATTTTTTAAAAGAAAGTAAATGCATTTTTAATAAAACTTTGAATGAACTTTAATCAAATATACTTTTTTTACACTTTTTTTCTAAAGCAAGCTAAAAGTAACAGCTGAAAACTGACAGAAGAAATAATGCAATTACAGAGTCACAAGCTGTGAAAAAATTTGTCAACGCCGACTATATGAAAAATCCGCAATTACTTTTTGGGCAACCAATATATAGACTAGCTACGCTCGATTATGCTATGTTGGAGAGAAGTACTCTAAATTTGAAAGTTTCTGCGTAATTGAAGTTGAAAATGTATTCCATTTTACCTATGGATTTTTCTAGACACAAGTACCTCTTATATAACCCCACATTACAATGGGACAGTGAGTTTAATTAAGCCCCTTGACATCCTTCTACAATATCGCACAGATCGGTCCAGATTTGGATATAGCTGTCATATAGAGCGATATCTCGGTTTTAGGTTTCGGGTCCATAAAAGGCGCATTTACTGTCCGATTTCGCTCAAATTTGAAACAGTGAGTTTAGTTAGGATCTACGACGTCCTTCTTCAATTTGGCCCAGATCGGCGCAGATTTGAATATGCTGCCATATGGATTGATCTCTCGATTTAAGGTTTTGGTCCCATAAAAGGCGCATTTATTGTCCGATTTCGCCGATGTTTGGGACAGTGCTTTGTATTTTCTTCGACATTTGTCTGCAACTTGGCCCAAATCGGTCCAGATTTGGATATAGCTGCCATGAAGACCGATATCTCGATTTAAAATCTTGGCCCCATAAAAAGCGCATTTATAATTTCACTGAAATTTGACACAGTGACTTATGTTAGGATTTTTAACATCCGTTTAGATTTAGCTACTAAAAAGATCGCTATTTTGTTATGTACAATGACCTGTTACTATTAGTATTTGGTCCAAATCAGAACATATTTCGTTATAACTGTTATGGGTCAGAAGGTATGAAAATTTCACCGAATTTTGATGAAAGGTAGTTTACATATATACCCCAGGTGGTGGGTATCCAAAGTCCGGCCCGGGGGAACTTAACGCTTTTTTACTTGTTTTTAAATCATATTATATGTTAACAAGTAAAAGCGTGCTAAGTTCGGCCGGGCCGAATCTTATATACCCTCCACCATGGATCGCATTTGTCGAGTTCTTTTCCCGGCATCTCTTCTTAGGCAAAACAAGTAAAAGCGTGCTAAGTTCGGCCGGGCCGAATCTTATATACCCTCCACAATGGATCGCATTTGTCGAGTTCTTTTCCCGGCATCTCTTCTTAGGCAAAAAAAAGGATATAAGAAAAGATTTGCTCTGCGATTAGAGCGATGTTAAGATATGGTCCGGTTTGGACCACAATTAAATTATATGTTGGAGACCTGTGTAAAATGTCAGCCAATTCGAATAAGAATTGCGCTCTTTGTGGGCTCAAGAAGTAAAATAGAGAGATCGATTTATATGGGAGCTGTATCGGGCTATAGACCGATTAAGACCATAATAAACACATATGTTAATGGTCATGAGAGAATCCGTCGTACAAAATTTCATTCCAATCGGATAAGAATTGCGCACTCTAGAAGCTCAAGAAGTCAAGACCCAAGATCGGTTTATATGACAGCTATATCAGGTTATGGACCGATTTGAACCATACTTGGCACAGTTGTTGGATATAATAACAAAACACGTAGTGCAAAATTTCATTCCAATCGGATAAGAATTGCGCACTCTAGAAGCTCAAGAAGTCAAGACCCAAGATCGGTTTATATGGCAGCTATATCAGGTTCTGGACCGATTTGAACCATACTTGGCACAATTGTTGGATATCATAACAAAACACGTCGTGCAAAATTTCATTCCAATCGGATAAGAATTGCGCACTCTAGAGGCTCAAGAAGTCAAGACCCAAGATCGGTTTATATGGCAGCTATATCAGGTTATGAACCGATTTGAACCATACTTGGCACAGTTGTTGGATATAATAACGAAACACGTCGTGCAAAATTTCATTCCAATCGGCTAAGAATTGCGCACTCTAGAGGCTCAAGAAGTCAACACCCTAGATCGGTTTATATGGCAGCTATATCAAAACATGGACCGATATGGCCCATTTACAATACGAACTGACCTACACTAATAAGAAGTATTTGTGCAAAATTTCAAGCGGCTAGCTTTACTCCTTCGGAAGTTAGCGTGCTTTCGACAGACGGACGGACGGACGGACGGACAGACGGACAGACGGACGGACATGGCTAGATCGACATAAAATTTCACGACGATCAAGAATATATATACTTTATGGGGTCTCAGACCAATATTTCGAGTAGTTACAATCAGAATGACGAAATTAGTATACCCCCCCATCTTATGGTGGAGGGTATAAAAAGGCTATAAGAAAAGATTTGCTCTGCTATTAGAGCGATATCAAGATATTGTCCGGTTTGGACCACAATTAAATTATATGTTGGAGACCTGTATAAAATGTTAGCCAATTTGAATAAGAATTGCGCCCTTTGTGGGCTCAAGAAGTAAAATAGAGAGATCGATTTATATGGGAGCTGTATCGGCCTATAGACCAATTCAGACCATAATAAACACGTATGTTAATGGTCATGAGAGAATCCGTCGTACAAAATTTCAGGCATATCGGATAATAATTGCGACCTCTAGAGGCTCAAGAAGTCAAGACCCCGGTCCGGTTTATATGGCAGCTATATCAGGTTATGAACCGACTTGTACTTTATTTGACATAGTTGTTAAAAGTAACAATAAATAACGTCTTGCGAAATTTCAGCCAAATCGGATAGAAATTGAGCCCTCTGGAAGCTCAAGAAGTCAAGTCCCCAGATCTGTTTATATGACAGCTATATCAGGTTATGAACCAATTTGAACCATATTTGGCACAGTTGTTGGATATCATAACAAAATACTACGTGCCAAAATTCATTCAAATTGGATAAAAATTGCGCCCTCTAGAGGCTCAAGAAGTCAAGACCCAAGATCGGTTTACATGACAGCTATATAAGGTTATGGACCGATTTGAACCATACTTCGCACAGTTGTTGGATATCATAACAAAACACGTCGTGCAAAATTTCATTCCAATCGGATAAGAATTGCGCACTCTAGAGGCTCAAGAAGTCAAGACCCAAGATCGGTTTATATGGCAGCTATATCAGGTTATAAACCGATTTGAACCATACTTGGCACAGTTGTTGGATATCATAACAAAACACTTCGTGCAAAGTTTTATTGCAATCGGATAAGAATTGCGCACTCTAGAGGCTCAAGAAGTCAAGACCCAAGATCGGTTTATATGGCATCTATATCAAAACATGGACCGATATGGCCCATTTACAATACCAACCGACCTACACTAATAAGAAGTATTTGCGCAAAATTTCAAGCGGCTAGCTTTACTCCTTCGGAAGTTAGCGTGCTTTCGACAGACAGACGGACGGACATGGCTAGATCGACATAAAATGTCACGACGATCAAGAATATATATACTTTATGGGGTCTCAGACGAATATTTCGAGTAGTTACAATCAAAATGACGAAATTAGTATACCTCCCATCTTATGGTGGAGGGTATAAAAAACTAATTTGCCAGTCTATTTATTTGGTGCGGTGGCGATAGTTCTTACCATATAAAACTCTTCAACAAAAAAGTGTTGCCAAGCAATACGTCCTTTGGTCTCGTCTATCGGTGAGCTAAAAATGGTTGCAACCTTATCGTTAAGGTTTGGAAGTCCTGCTTTCACGCTGAATGTTATAATTTCGGCGGCCTACACATTAATTAAATCACACAGTGTCCCGTTAGCTCATTATGATATCAGATTCGCAGTACACAACCTTATCCCTTACATTATCTTCATATTGTCATGATTGGTGTACAGCCGTTTGGTGGAGGGCGTCTATATGAGGGTTGTTCGCCACACTGCCACTTGAGCACAAATTTGAATGACACACTCAACTCAAAAAATTTATAACTTTATTCCGCATTGTTTTAATAGGTCAAATAACCTATTGGAGGCGATTTTAGGAGGTAAAACACCACCTGGGTTCTTGGACACAAAGTTTAATGTCATATTCGTAATCTGCTCTCAAATGCATATCATTTGAGATTCATCAAGCTATGGTTGAGTAGTATTCCCATTTGGGGAGCTTATCGGGGATGGGGCGACTATCAATTACTTGTACCTCGTTTTTTATGTCATATTCGTAGCCCACTCCCGAATACCTATCATTTGAGTCCTTTATGGATATATACGTCCAATATGTCTATTTGGAGCAGTTTTCGGGTTTGGGCTACCCCTTGGATAATTGAACCCAAGTTTCTATACCACATTCGTTTTCTACTCTCCAATATCTTTCATTTGATACCCATATTGTCCCTATCGGTCAACTTTTAATTTTAGGTGGCGTTTTTGTGGTAACGGGGGAGGGTCCGCCCCCTTCCAACATCAACAAATTATATAGCCTATACCTCCTTCCATAGCATAGGATGGGGGTATACTAATTTCGTCATTCTGTTTGTAACATCTCGAAATATGAGTCTAAGACCCCATAAAATATATATATTCTTGATCTAATAGCAGAGCAAATCTTTTTTTATAGCCTTTTTATACCCTCCACCATAAGATGGGGGGTATACTAATTTCGTCATTCTGATTGTAACTACTCGAAATATTCGTCTGAGACCCCATAAAGTATATATATTCTTGATCGTCGTCACATTTTATGTCGCACGGTAGCACGCTAGCTTCCGAAGGAGTAAAGCTAGCCGCTTGAAATTTTGCACAAATATTTCTTATTAGTGTAGGTCGGTTGGTATTGTAAATGGGCCATATCGGTCCATGTTTTGATATAGCTGCCATATAAACCGATGTTGGGTCTTGACTTCTTGAGCCTCTAGAGTGCGCAACTCTTATCCGATTGGGCTGCCATATAAACCGATCTTGGGTCTTGACTTCTTGAGCCTCTAGAGTGCGCAATTCTTATCGGATTGGAATGAAATTTTGCACGACGTGTTTTGTTACGATATCCAACAACTGTGCCAAGTATGGTTCAAATCGGCCCATAACCTGATATAGCTGTCATATAAACCGATCTTGGGTCTTGACTTCTTGAGCATCTAGAGTGCGCAATTCTTATACGATTGGAATGAAATTTTGCACGTGGTATTTTGTTCTGATATCCAACAACTGTACTAAGTATGGTTCAAAACGGTTCATAACCTAAAATAGCTGTCATATAAACAGATCTGGGGACTTCTTCTTGAGCTCTTAGAGGGCGCAATTCCTATCCGATTTGGTTGAAATTTTGCAAGACGTATTTTATTCTTACTTTCAACAACTGCGTCAAATAAGGTTAAAATCGGTTCATAACCTGATATAGCTGCCATATAAACCGATCTGGGATCTTGACTCCTTGAGCCTCTAGAGGTCGCAATTATTATCCGATTTGCCTGAAATTTTGTACGACGCATTCTCTCATGACCATCAACATACGTGTTTATTATGTCCTGAATCGGTCTATAGCCCGATACAGCTCCCATATAAATCGATCTTTCTATTTTACATCTTGAGCCCCCAAAGGTCGCAATTCTTGTTCGAATTGGCTGACATTTACACAGGTCTCCAACATATAATTTAATTGTGGTCCAAACCGGACCATATCTTGATATCGCTCTTAAAGCAGAGCAAATCTTTTCTTATATTCTTTTTTGCCAAGAAGAGATGCCGGGAAAAGAACTCGACAAATGCGATCCATGGTGGAGGGTATATAAGATTCGGCCCGGCCGAACTTAACACGCTTTTACTCGTTATACCCTCCAAGATAGAATGGGGGGTATACTAATTTCGTCATTCTGTTTGTAACTACTCGAAATATTCGTCTGCGACCTCATAAATTATATATATTCTTGATCGTCGTGACATTTTATGTCCATGTAGCCATGTCCGTCCGTCCGTCCGTCTGTCTGTCGAAAGCACGCTAACTTCCGAAGGAGTAAAGCTAGCCGCTTGAAATTTTGCACAAATACTTCTTTTTATGTAGGTCGGTTGGTATTGTAAATGGGCCATATCGGTCCATGCTTTTATATAGCTGCCATATAAACCGATCTTGGGTCTTGACTTCTTGCGAATCTTAAGTGCGCAAATTTTATTCGATTTGGCTGAAATTTGCTTGACGTATTTTATTCTTACTTTCAACTACTATGTCAAATAAGGTTCAAATTGGTTCATAACCTGATATAGCTGTCATATAAAGCGATCTGGGAGCTTGGCTTCTTTAGCCTGTAGAGGTCGCAATTATTATGCGATTTGCCTGAAATTTTGTACGACGCATTCTCTCATGACCATCAACATACGTGTTTATTATGTCCTGAATCGGTCTATAGCCCGATACAGCTCCCATATAAATCGATCTCTCTATTTAACTTCTTGGGTCCCCAAATTGCGCAATTCATATTCGAATTGGCGGACATTTTACACAGGTCTCCTATATATATATCCTCCACGTTGGAGGGTATATAATGTTCGGCCCGGCCGAACTTAGCACGCTTTTACTTGTTTTAAACTCCTCTAAACCAATGGCAATATGGGGTTTATATAAATGGTATTTGAAAGAAGAGCGCGATGCTGATATTTTTTCAGGGCCTAGTGTCTGGATATCATCAGGTTATCCGGCTGAAATAAAGTATTTTAAGAATGGAGTACACCTTACATCCAAACTTAAATTCGTACTCCAATAACTATCACATGGGATTCAGATAAAGGCACTTATATTGTTAAACTGTTTAGCAGGCGATATACTATTTTTGTAGCATGGTATTTCTCAAAAGCACTTTAATTGTCAAAAAAAAATATTCAAAGGAAAATCTTGTTCCATATAAAGTAAAAGAAGGAGTAGCGGAGCGGGTCGGGTCAGCTAGAATTTATATATATACTAGCTGACCCAGACCCGCTCCGCTGCTCCTTGACTAACAGTTTTAAACCCCATATTGCCATTAGTTTAGGGTAGTTTACACGGTGAGGCGTCCCCCAAACACATGCCCCAAAATAGGTTATCAAATTCGTTTTCTAATTTCAAATACCTTTCATTTAAGCCACTTTTTGGCATGGTCGAAAAGTGTTTACCATTTGAGGTGTGTTTTGGGGAAGAAGTGATGCCCTAAATACATGGTCCTTCATTTGGATATCAAATTCGTATTCTACTCTTAAATACCTTTATTTGAGCCCCATGTTGCGATGGTCAGTAAAAAATCGCTGTTTGTGGGTTATTTTGGGAGGGGGTAGACCCCGCAGAAAAGTGGTCCCGAAAGTGTGTATCAATTCTTGCTCTGCCCTCCAATTCCTTTCATTTACGCCCCACATTGATATGTTCGGTAAATATGTCCGATTTAGGGGTGTTTTGGGGAGTGGGGTGGTCCTGCAAACACTAAGCCAGAAACATCTATCAACAACGTGTTCTATTCTCACATATCTAGACGAATATATATATATATATCTAGACGAATATATATATATATATATATATATATATATATATATATATATATATATATATATATATATATATATATACATATATATATATATATATATATATATATATATATATATATATATATATATATATATATATATATATATATATATATATATATATATATATATACATATATATATATATATATATATATATATATATATATATATATATATATATATATATATATATATATATATATATATATATATATATATATATATATATACATATATATATATATATATATATATATATTTGAACCCCCATTGATCTAAAAATTAGATATCAAATTCGTTCTCTAATCTCCTTTAATATCCTATTTGGGATATTAGCCCTAAAAACTCTAATTATTTAGTTCCACTCTCTTTAAGACCCAAATTGTCTTGGTGAACAAATACGTCCTATTTGGGGGTTGTTATGGTGGTAGGACGTCCCCTAGACAGTTGGTCCCTAATGTTGACGTCATATATGTGGTCTACTTCCAAATACCTTTAATTACAGCCTTATATTGCAATAGTCAGCAAATACTTCCTATTTGGGTGGTGTTGTGGGGGTAGGATGACCCCATAGACACTTTTCCGAATATTGATATCAGATTTGTGTTTTACTCCCAAAGACCATTCTTTTGAGCCCCATATTGCTATGGTCGTAAATTTGTTCCCTTTGGAGATGTTTTTGGGAGAGGCGGCCCCCCAAACACTTGGTCCCGTATTTGGATATCAGATTCATATTCTACTCGCAAGTACCTTTCATTTGAGTCCCATATTGCCATGGTAAGTACATAAGTCCGATTTAGGAGTGTTTTGGGGCTTAGGTGGTCCCCCTAGCACTTGGTCCAACAATTGGATATCAGATACGTTTTCTTATTCTATATACCTTTCATTTGAGTCCCATATTGTCGTGACTGGTCTAAATATATGTTTTGTAGGTTTTAGGGTGGGGAAGCCCCCAAGGTATTCCATCCGAAATTTGGATACCAAATTTTTATTTTTAGGGTACTATATGAGAACATACAAAATTTCGCTTAAATCGCTCCACCCATCTCCGAGATCTGTCGTTTCTGAAAATTAGGGTGAGATATCAACAAATTTAGTACCCTATTTTTACCACGGGGTCTTTGTGAACAAACAAACAAACAAACCTACAAACAAACAAACCTACAAACAAACACAAATTGATTTTTATATATAAGTTTAGGGTTATATCCAAATCTACACCGATTTCTATGAAATTCACTTGTAATGTCGAGAGTCAAGGGATAATCCTTCCTGCCAAATTTTTAGAGAATTGGTTATTTAGTAACCATTTTATTGCAGTATTACTGCAAATCGGACGAACATATATATGGGAGCTATACCCAAATCTGAACCGATTTTTTACAATTTCAATCGGCTGCGTCTCCAGGCCGAAAAACATGCTCATACCAAATTTGAAGACGATCAGTTGAAAACTGCGAACTGTAGTTTGTAGACAAATTAACATGGACGGACAGACAGACGGGCAGTCAGACAGACATAAATCTAAATCGAATCAGAAAGTGAACCTGAGTCGATCGGTATACTTACCAAGGGTCTATCTCTCTGTATTTTGGGTGTTACAAATAAATGCACTAAGTTATAATACCTTGTACCACAGTAGTTGTGTAGGGTATGTTATGTCGCCATACAGAACTAGGACTGGCCTCCGGCAACTCAACCATGGCTAAGGACGGTTCTTAACCCTCCTAGACCAAGCCTGAGGCATAGCATAGAAAAAAGATTGTTAAACAAAACACTGAACACTACAATCAAACAACACAAAAGGGATAGCGTGTAGCAGATGAGGCTTTTGGCGGACGGACCTCCCACTCAGCCTATCCTACCATGGTTCACTGACTTTACAAATATTGCCTTTCGTGTGAACCCCATACTCATGCTTACCACACCGCTTCGTACCTACATATTGCCTCCCAGTGTACTATGGACTCAACACATTTTCGGTTTTAAAACACTTAGATCAACATACAAATTTATTCATATTTTATACCAACCACCACAGGATGGGGAGTATACTAATTTCGTCATTCTGTTTGTAACTACTCGAAATATTCGTCTGAGACCCCATAAAGAATATATATTCTTGATCGTCGTCACATTTTATGTCGATCTAGCCATGTCCGTCCGTCTGTCCGTCCGTCCGTCTGTCTGTCGAAAGCACGCTAACTTCCGAAGGAGTAAAGCTAGCCGCTTGAAATTTTGCACAAATACTTCTCATTAGTGTAGTTCGGTTGGTATTGTAAATGGGCCATATCGGTGCATGTTTTGATATAGCTGCCATATAAACGGATCTTGGGTCTTGACTTCTTGAGCCTCTAGAGTGCGCAATTCTTATCCGATTGGAATAAAATTTTGCACGACGTATTTTGTTATGATATCCAACAACTGTGTCGAGTATGGTTCAAATCGGTTCATAACCTGATATAGCTGCCATATAAACCGATCTTGGGTCTTGACTTCTTGAGCCTCTAGAGTGCGCAATTCTTATCCGATTGGAATGAAATTTTGCACGACGTGTCCTGTTAACAACTGTGCCAAGTATGGCACAGTTGTTGGACGAACGGACGGACGGACAAACGGACGGACATGGCTAGATCGACATAAAATGTCGCGACGATCAAGAATATATATACTTTATGGGGTCTCAGACGAATATTTCGAGTAGTTACAAAAAACAGAAAGACGATATAAGTATACCCCCCATCTTATGGTGGAGGGTATAAAAATATTAATATTAATACTTTCTTTACGGTTTGAACTAGACCTCTGATATTTAATACAATATACCGATTCTACTGGCTGACTATGTAATTTTTAACAAACCATACATTTTGGTATCAAAAAGTACATAAAAGCTTATTTACTTTTACAGTGAACGGAGAAGCGTGAATTCAAAAATTTGCTTAAAATGACCGATGTCTTGACAAATATACATTAATTTGTACAAATATGAAATGTTGAAATCGTACCAAGTGGGAATTAACAAGTAAAAGCGTGCTAAGTTCGGCCGGGCCGAATTTTGGGAACCCACCACCATGGGGAGTTGAAGGGCATAATTCTATGGTTTTTAGACCGTACTTGGCGTAGTTGGTGGAAGTCATAAAAGAACGCATGTGCAAAATTTTAACTAAATCGGACGAAAATTGCGTTTTTCAGGGGCTTAAATTGTCAAATCGGGAGATCGGTTTATATGGGTGCTATATCAGGATAGACCGATTTAGACCGTACTTGGCACAGCTTTTGAAAGCCACAACAGAACAATATGTGCAAAATGTCAGCCAAATTGGACAAAAATTGCGGTTTTCGGGGGCTTAAGAAGTCAAATGGGTAGATCGTTTTATATGAGAGCTATACCTAAATCTGAACCGATATGGCCTCAACGACCTACATCAAGTATTTGTGCAAAATTTCAAGCACTTAACTCTACGCGTTCGACCGTTATCATGATTTCGACAAACGGACGGACGGACATGGCTATTTCGAATCAGAACGTCAAGACGATCAATAATATACATATACTTTATAGGGTCTTAGACGAATATTTCGAGGTGTTACAAATAGAATGACTAGATTAGTATACACCCATCCTATTCTGGTAGGTATAAAAAGTACTTAAGTGCTGCAATTGGTACTATACTTTATAGATTGAGCTACAGATCTGAAATTTGGGATACAGGCACATCTTGGCAGTATGTACCGGACGAATAAAAGATTTTGTTCTTATTCGCACATTTTGCTACTAAAACGTACAATATGGCATATTCTTTGCGGATTCAGCTACAGCTCTGAAATTTGGAATACAGCTACATCTAGGCACTATGTACCGAGCGACAAGAAGATTTCTTGATGTTCGTTCATTTTGGTACTAAAACGTACAAGGTGGTATTTTATTTGCAGACTACAGGTACATCTAGCCAGTTTGTAACTGATAACTAGAAGATTCTTTTCAAATTTGTACATTTAGGTACTACAACGTATAAAATGGTACTTTATTTACGGATTGAGCCAAAGATCTCAAATTGGTTACACCTTGACAGTATTTATCGGCCGAATAGATTTTTTTTCATTTCGTACATTTAAGCATTAAAACTTTCAAAATGTTCTTTCTTTACGGATAAGGCTAAAGCTATCAAAATTGCGATGCAGTTACACCTTGGTATTGGGTGTACCAGTATATTCATAATTTAGAGAATTTGTATTGACGTAACATTTTTATACCCTCCACCATAAGATGGGGGTATACTAATTTCGTCATTCTGATTGTAACTACTCGAAATATTCGTCTGAGACCCCACAAAGTATATATATTCTTGATCGTCGTGAAATTTTATGTCGATCTAGCCATGTCCGTCCGTCTGTCCGTCCGTCCGTCTGTCTGTCGAAAGCACGCTAACTTCCGAAGGAGTAAAGCTAGCCGCTTGAAATTTTGCACAAATACTTCTTATTAGTGTAGGTCAGTTTGTATTGTAAATGGGCCATATCGGTCCATGTTTTGATATAGCTGCCATATAAACCGATCTTGGGTCTTGACTTCTTGAGCCTCTAGAGGGCGCAATTCTTATCCGATTGGAATGAAATTTTGCACTACGTGTTCTGTTACGATATCCAACAACTGTGCCAAGTATGGTTCAAATCGGTTCATAACCTGATATAGCTGCCATATAAACCGATCTTGGGTCTTGACTTCTTGAGCCTCTAGAGTGCGCAATTCTTAAACGATTGGAATGAAATTTTGCATGACGTGTTTTGTTATGATATCCAACATCTGTGCCGAGTATGGTTCAAATCGGTTCATAACCTGATATAGCTGCCATATAAACCGATCTTGGGTCTTGAATTCTTGAGCCTCTAGAGTGCGAAATTCTTATCCGATTGGAATGAAATTTTGGACGACGTGTTTCGTTATGATATCCAACAACTGTGCCAAGTATGGTTCAAATCGGTCTATAACCTGATATAGCTGCCATATAAACCGATCTTGGGTCTTGACTTCTTGACCCCTAGAGTGCGCAATTCTTATCTTATGAAATTTTGCACGACGTGTTTTGCTACGATATCCAACAACTGTGTTAAGTATGGTTTAAATCGGTTTATAACCTTATATAGCTGTCATATAAACTGATCTTGGGTCTTGACTTCTTGAGCCTCTAGAGGGCGCAAATCTTATCCAATTTGAATGAATTTTGGCACGTAGTATTTTGTTATGATATCTAACAACTGTGCCAAATATGGTTCAAATCGGTTCATAACCTGATATAGCTGTCATATAAACAGATCTGGGGACTTGACTTCTTGAGCTTCTAGAGGGCTCAATTTCTATCCGATTTGGCTGAAATTTCGCAAGATGTTTTTTATTGTTACTTTCAACAACTATGTCAAATAAAGTACAAGTCGGTTCATAACCTGATATAGCTGTCATATAAACCGATCTGGGATCTTGACTACTTGAGCCTCTAGATGTCGCAATTATTATCCGATTTGCCTGAAATTTTGTACGACGGATTCTCTCATGGCCATTAACATATGTGTTTATTATGGTCTGAATTGGTCTATAGGCCGATACTGCTCCCATATAAATCGATTTCTCTCTTTTACTTCTTGAGCCCACAAAGGGCGCAATTCTTATTCGAATTGGCTGACATTTTACACAGGTCTCCAACATATAATTTAATTGTGGTCCAAACCGGACCATATCTTGATATCGCTCTAATAGCAGAGCAAATCTTTTCTTATATCCTTTTTTTTGCCTAAGAAGAGATGCCGGGAAAAGAACTCGACAAATGCGATCCATGGTGGAGGGTATATAAGATTCGGCCCGGCCGAACTTAACACGCTTTTACTTGTTAAAATTTAAAATATTAAAAAAACATCTTTTTATTTCCTAAGCCCCTACAACAAAACATCATTTTCTTAATATTTTATGACCATTTAGCAAGGAAAGCTGGTTTTAATGATAGACAATAGAACTTGCTGTGAAAAGAAATAGGATTATTGCCATCAATTTATTTGTTATAGAAAACATCCATTAAAAAATCTCACTCCTAAGAATGTTGAGAAATTTTTTCCTTTAATTTTTGGGATATAAAAAATTGCCGAATTTTGACAAGCCCACGAAACATGACGGGAAAAATTGTTGTAACTGGTTTCAGTCGTCTACTATATGCCAATCTAAATTTCATTACGATACCATTTTCCTAACCATCGTAGCGCAGAGGTTAGTATGTCTGGCGAGACCAAAAGAAAAAAATCAGAGCTTTCTATCCTTGATATAATATCCGATGTTCCAGGCAGTGTGGATTACGCCCTACCTGTGCCGCTTTTTGATAAAAAGTACTGTACCACTATTCCTGATAGAAACGATTGGAACTACGATATCCATGGTAACAGAAGTTACATAGACTTCTATACGGATGGTTCCAAACTAAACGACTAGGGGGGCTTTGGGGTGTACTGTAAAGATCTAGAACTGGTCATATCGAAGAGGTTACCCGATCACTGCAGTGAGTATCATGCGGAGATCCTTGCAGATCTCTCAACGAGATGGCTGAACAGTTCAAAATTCACCTGTTCTGGGTGCAGAGCCACAGTATACCCCCATAGTATACTGATTTCGTCATTCTGTTTGAACTCCTCGAAATATTCGTCTAAGACCCCATAAAGTATATATATATTCTTGATCATCATGATATTTTAAGTCGATATAGCCATGTCCGTCCGTCTGTCTGTCGAAGGCACGCTAACTTCAGAAGGAGTAAAGCTATCCGTTTGAAATTTTGCGCAAATACTTCTTATATGTGTAAGTCGGTTGGGATTGTAAATGGGCCATATCGGTCCATGTTTTGATATAGCTGCCATATAAACCGATCTTGGATCTTGATTTCTTGACCCATTAGAGGGCGCAATTCCTATCCCATTTGGCTGAAATTTTGCAGGAAGTGTGTTGTTTTGACTTTTAACAACTGTGCCAAAAATGGTTCATATCAGTCCATAACCTGATATAGCTGCCATATAAACCGATCTGGGATCTTGACTTCTTGAGCCTCTACACTGCACAACTATTATCCGATTTGGCTGAAATTTTGTACAACGACTTCTCCCATGACTTTCAATATACGCGTCAAATATGGTCTGAAATCGCCTGATACAGCTCCCCTATAAACCGATTTAACATTTTGAGCCCCCAAAAAGCCCCATTCTTATTCGATTTCGCTGAAATTTTACTCATAGACTTTTACTGCGGTCTCCAATACTCAATTCAATTAGAATAGCAATTTTTTTTACCCTTTGTTTGTTTAACAAGTAAACAGGCGTTAAGTTCGGCCGGGCCGAACTTTGGATACCCACCACCTCGTGTATATATTTAACCACCTTTCATCAAAATTCGGTGAAAATTTCATACTTTATGTATGAAATATCAGTTATATCAAAATATGTTCCGATTTGGACCAAATATTATTAAGTACACTAGCTATATCTAACAAGTAAAAGCGTGCTAAGTTCGGCCGTGCCGAATCTTATTTACCCTCCACCATGGATCGCATTTGTCGAGTTCTTTTCCCGGCATCTCTTCTTAGGCAAAACAGGATATAAGAAAAGATTTGCTCTTTTATTAGAGCGATATCACGGTATGGTCCGGTTTGGACCACAATTAAATTATATGTTGGAGACCTGTGTAAAATGTCAGCCAATTCGAATAAGAATTGCGCCCTTTATGGGCTCAAGAAGTACAAAAGAGAGATTGATTTATATGGGAGCTGTATCGGGCTAAAGACCGATTCAGACTATAATAAATACGTATGTTGATGGTCATGAGAGAATACGTCGTACAAAATCTCAGTCAAATCGGATAATAATTGCGACCTCTATAGGCTCAAGAAGTCAGGACCCCATATCGGTTTATGTGGCAGCTATATCAGGTTATGAACCGATTTGAACCATATTTAGCATAGTTGTTGGATATCATAACAAAATACTACGTGCCAAAATTCATTCATATTGGATAAGAATTGCGCCCTCTAGAGGCTCAAGAAGTCAAGACCCAAGATCGGTTTATATGGCAGCTATATCAGGTTATGTACCGATTTGAATCATACTTGGCACAGTTGTTGGATATCGTAACAAAACACGTCGTGCAAAATTTCATTCCAATCGGATAAGAATTGCGCAATCTAGAGGCTCAAGAAGTCAAGACCCCAGATCGGTTTATATGGCAGCTATATCAAACCATGGAACGATATGGCCCATTTACATTACCAACCGACCAACACTAATAAGAAGTATTTGTGCAAAATTTCAAGCGGCTAGCTTTACTCCTTCGGAAATTAGCTTGCTTTCGACAGACAGACGGACGGACGGACGGACAGACGGACGGACGGACAGACGGACGGACGGACAGACGGACGGACATGGCTAGATCGACATAAAATTTCACGACGATCAAGAATATATATACTTTATGGGGTCTCAGATGAATATTTGGAGTAGTTACAATCAGAATGAGACTGAATGAGTTACAATCAGAATTAGTATACCCCCCATCTTATGGTGGAGGGTATAAAATCGGACCCCCCAACGTTGATGACCCACGCAAACAAAAAGAGGACCATGATTTGCGGATCTGCACCTGGAATGTTCGCATTCTTTATAGAGAAGGTGCAGTATACGCTCAGGCGGATGTATTTGAGAAGTACAAGGCAGATATTACCGCCTTACAGGAAGTGCGATGGACTGGGAATGGCGTCAGTACAACACCAAACGGTGACGAACTATACTATAGCTGCCATAACACGAGATATGAATTTGGCTATGGATTTGTGGTTAGTCGGAGACTGAAACACCTTGTCTCCAGCTTTACTCCGGTGGATGAGAGACTAGCCACAATCCTCATAAAAGCCAAATTTTTCAACATCAGCCTTATTTGTGCCCATGCCCCGACGGAAGACAAAGACGAGCAGACCAAGGATATTTGCTACGAGCGCCTAGAGAGAGAATATGACCGCTGCCCCGCCCATGATATTAAAATCGTTCTAGGAGATTTTAATGCGAAAATAGGGAAGGAAGAAATTTTTGGTCCAACAGTCGGAAAGTTTAGCCTCCACGAGATAAAGTCCAGTAATGGGTTGAGGCTGATAGATTTCGCCGCGGCAAAAAACATGGTAGTTAGTATCACCAGATTTCAACATAAAAAATCAAAACACGAAAAACCAAATTGATCACGTTGTGATAGATGGAAGGCATTCATCCAGCGTGTTAGATGTACGATCTATCCGTGGAGCGAATATAGATTCGGATCATTACCTTGTTGCAGCAAAGGTTCGCACCCGTTTAAACATGGCGAGGAAAGTAGGATCTGGCACTGCACGGAAGCTGGACATTGAAAAGCTGCAAACACAACAAATGGCAACGACATACTCCACTCGACTGACCCAACTGCTTGATTAAAGCACTGCTTGTTCCGATGATATAATGGCGCAGTGGCAAACTTTTGCTCACTCCATGGAAAATGCCGCTAAATCCGTACTTGGGTACCGGAAGCCTCCTCCAAAAAACCCATGGTACGACCAAGAGTGTCGAAACCCTGCAATCAGTAGCAACGCGCCAGATGAAGGATAGGTATCGGGAGAAAAGGAGAGAGGAGAAACGTCTATTCCGCAGAAAGAAAAAGGAAATGGAAAGACGTGAGTGTGAGCGAATTGAAATGTACAGGAATTAGAATGAAGTCCGGAAATTCTACCAAAGAATTAAACATCAAACCGATGGCTTTGGTGCAGGCACATCCACCTGCAAAGACAAAGAAGAAAATCTGGTAACTGACACAGATAGCATACTGAGGATATATTAAGAACATTTATCCCAACTGATAGTTGTTGTTGTAGCAGTTTATTGTGTACTATTTTTCGTCTGCTTGATTCTGTTGAGTGTCAAGGCCCAGGAACTCCGCGACTAAGATGGGGTGCGTCCACAGGGATCTGGGTCTGAGTCGAGTGGGTCTGGCCGGGCAGTTAAACAGGTGACGTGTATCGTGCGGTCCCTGGTTACAATCGGGACATACATCTTGCACGTCGGCATCAATCCTAGCTCTGTGGGAATTGAGGCGGCTGCATCTGCCGGAACGTAATTGAGCCAGAACCACTCTGGTTTGCCGGGGGAGGTCGATTTCTTCGGGTGCAATGGGTGGCGGTCGTTCTCCAAGGACTACATTCACCCGGTAGCCAATTAACGCGTCTGCTACCGTGTCTGCATGAATGTTGTTCAGACCCGCTTGATATGCCGCCTGATCTAGAGGTTCTCTCTTGTAGCGCTGGACCTCACGCTCTAGATCGTGTAGATCAACCTTAAGGCTGCTGGGCGGTGGGTATCTATCCACAAGATGATGATTTGGATGATTTCTGCGATAACAGCCCAAAAGGTATTGCTTAGACAGCATGTAGTTATGTCTTCGCACTGGTAGGATCTTTGTCTCCTGATGGAGGTGGTCCACATGAGAACTAAGGAGACAGCCCGTCGCAGTTCGGAGGGCGGCATTCTGACAGATCTGAATATTATTCCACTGCGTGTCACAAAGTTGACGTGACCACACTGGCGCTGCATAACTTACCACAGACCGGCCAATTGCTTTGTACGTGGTCAACAAGGTTTCTTTGTCTGCACCCCAAGTGCTGCCAGCGAGTGACTTGAGGACCTTGTTTCTACTTTTAACTTTATTGCAGATTGCTGTGGCATGTGGGGAGAAAGTGTAGGAGCTGTCAAATGTGACGCCAAGTATTTTGGGACACTTGATGGTCGGAATCATTTCTCCATCTACCATCACAGTCAGCTCAGTATTCACCTCACGCGTATTTGTAGTGAACAGTGTGGCTGAAGATTTGGTGGCGGATATCTTCAGATTTCTTGCAGCGAAATATGAGGCAAGCTC
Organism: Stomoxys calcitrans; assembly: GCF_963082655.1. Lineage (NCBI taxonomy): Eukaryota > Metazoa > Arthropoda > Insecta > Diptera > Muscidae > Stomoxys > Stomoxys calcitrans. The sequence continues at coordinate 60,191,584 of NC_081552.1, forward strand.
GTTGAGGTAGACGTTCAACCTATCGCAGATGTCATCAATGGGTGGGGGGCCTGATGCCATGATCGTACAGTCGTCCGCATATGATACGATCTCTATGCCGTCTGGAGGAGGTGGGATGGAGGATAGGTAGAGGTTAAGCAGAGCCGGAGATATCACCCCACCTTGGGGAACTCCCTGTTTCACTCTACGGTGTTTTGACTTCTTATCCCTAAATTCCACAAATGACTGGCGGCCACACAGATAATTCGCGACCCAACGTTTCAGGCCTGGCTGGAGGGACGTGTTGGCGATGTCCTCAAATAATTTGGCATGGCTGACCGTGTCGAATGCCTTCGATAGGTCCAGTGCCACGAGGACCGTCCTATCACATGGCCTGGGTTGATTGAAGCCACGGCAAATGTGTGTGGTGATGGCATGCAAAGCTGTTGTTGTGCTGTGCCGCCTCCGGAATCCGTGTTGATGCTCGGCGAATGGAAATTCTCCTACGAGGCTCGGGAGGAGTAATGCCTCAAGCGTCTTAGCCACTGGTGAGAGAAGGGAGATCGGTCTGTACGACTCTCCCAAACTCGGGTCTTTACCAGGCTTCAGTAGCGGGATCACTCTGCCCATTTTCCAGACATCGGGAACTATAAGAGTGTTCTATGACAGATTAAGGACAGTGGTAAGGTACTCAACTCCAGGTAAATCCAGATTCTTCAGCATCAATGTAGAGATTCCGTCGGGGCCCAACGCCTTGGAAGGTTTGGCGCCACGGATGATATTTGTAACTTCACCCACGGTAAATTGTGATGGCTGTTCATCGGCTCGGAGACCACGAATACGGCGAATGGCTCTCCTCCTTGCCCTGTCTCTCTCGGGATGCACAATAAATTGACGGTTGAACAACCTGGCGCATCTCTTCGGATCAGTCACGGTTAACTCGCCAAAAGTGACTGAGGTCCTGTCGTCCCGTCTACCGGGGTTCGAAAGAGACTTAACAGTGGCCCACAATTTGCCTGCACCGGTGCCTAAGTTACATTGCTCCAAGTGTTCCAGCCACAAATTCCGCTTATGTTCGTTGACTACCCTGTTTATTTCCAGATTCAGCTCGCTGATTCTGGGGTTAGCGGGGTCCATAGCACGAATCCCATCACGCTCGTCTGCGAGTACCACTGCTTGCGCCGGGAAATTGGGTCGCACTTGCGGTATTCCACCGGCTGGTATAAAGCGAGCGGCTGCTGCGTTGATGATGTCTCGGAATTTCCTCTCGGCCACAAGCACATCAGAGGGGGGTGGCAGTTCATTGAAGCGGCGATTGGTATACTCTCTGAAGCCAGTCCAATTGGCCTTCTTGTAATTGATGAACGTCCGGCGCTCAGAGGTTATGAAGTCGGGTGGTCGGTCGATGGTGAGGATTATGGGGAGGTGGTCTGACCCCAAAGAGATGACGGCTTGCCAGGATACGTCACTCAGGAGATCAGGGGATGCGATTGAGATGTCTGGCGAGCTGCTGCACCTCCTCGTAATCCTAGTGGGGGCATCCTCATTCACCGTGCAAAACGTGGAGCTATCTATCTGCTCTGCCAAAGCTATGCCACGCTGGTCGTTACCTAGGGGAGAATGCCATGACGAGTGATGTGCATTAAAATCCCCCAGAACCAGACGACTATGGCCAGATAGCAACCCACTTATGTCGGGGCTGTAGGCCTGGCCATTAATCGGGACACAGCTACCAACCGGCGGTATATACACGTTGTATATCTCTATCTCGGCAGTACCAGACCTGACTGCTACCCCCATACATTCCATGTATGGGTCACTAGCGTCAAGCGCCGGCGAGATAGGTCTATACTGCACGGAATGATGTATAACGAAGGCCAATCCCCCACCTCCATTCCTTGAGCGATCCTTACGTAGCACATTGTAGCCGTGACAACTGTGCAAGCTGCAGGTGTTAGTCAGCTTTGTCTCCTGGATCGCTGCGACCGATATGCTCTTCCGACTCATAAAATCTACAATCTCATTAATCTTGCCTCGCAGTCCATTGCAGTTTAACTGCAAGAACGATACATTTCCCGACACTGGCCTGGCAATAGTAGGGCTAGGGTGCTGTCGTTGCATAAATTGCCGTACGGGAGAGGTCGGGGGGGTCACATAGTCCGACGACGAGGACGCCGAAGGCGACGACGGCGACGCTTGTGACCCACTGCTGGCTATGTTCGCACAGCACCTAGCGACATAGCCAGTATGACTATACTCCCGTAGCGAAGTTAGGCCAGAGCAAGAACGGAAGAACGGCACCGGTTACACCTCACCGACACTGACCGATGATGAAGGCGGTTCTGGCAAACGGAACAGAACCAGGGTCCGGGGTTCTTTTCAATCCCGGCACGGACCAGAAGCATACGGAGAAGGCACTCCGGGATGTGCCTCTCCCATGACGAAAAAAGACGAACACGTACACTGAGGCGGCAGCCCTTGCCGATGAAGATTCCATCGGGTCAATCCGGTGCGTACAACCGGCTGCCATGGGATTGTGATCCCAACTAATAGTGTCCGATGTTGGCGGCGAAGAGGATACCGCAGAACCAATCGCTGATGATAGTATAGAATGTTTTCCTCCTAGTCAGAATGAGGTCCAAAAAGCAGTGACCCGACTAAAGAACAACAAGGCAGCAGGAACCGACGGGTTACCCGCTGAACTATTTAAGACCGGAGGCCACAAGCTGATAAGGCGTATGCATCAGCTTATCTGCGCAATCTTCTAGCCAGATTACGCATACCCGATGATTGGAACCTCAGCATACTATGTCCCGTACACAAGAAAGGAGACAAGACGGAATGTGCCAACTACAGAGGAATAAATCTCCTCCCCATCGCATACGATATACTTTCGAGCGTACTGTGTGAAAGATTAAAACCTAAAGTCAATGAGATAATTGGGCTCTATCAATGCGGCTTTAGACCTGGTAAATCCACCCTAGACCAGATTTTCACACTGAGCCAAATCTTGGAAAAGACCCGAGAAGGACAAATCAACACCTATCATCTTTTTGTTGACTACAAAGCCGCCTTCGATGCAACTTAACTTCAAAGGTATTTCAAGCCATATCTGAGTTTGGTATCCCTACAAAATTAATAAGACTCTGCAGAATGACACTTGCTGATACGCGTTCCTCAGTAAGAATCTCTCCGAACCATTTAATACCAAACGAGATTTCAGGCAAGAAGACAGCCTATCGTGTGATCTCTTTAATATCCTGCTGGAGAAGATTATACAAGCAGATGTGAATAGATATGACACACTAATCACAAGAGAACACATGCTACTCCCCTATGCCGACGACATCGATATCATAGGTCGGTCACCGGAAGTAGTAACTGCTGCCTTTGAAAGATGGGTCTGGCAGTAAATGGAGATAAGACGAAATGGATGGTTTCAACTCCCAAAAAGCCTTGCACAACCGAGCAGATAAAGACAAGTAAAAGCGTGCTAAGTTCGGCCGGGCCGAATCTTATATACCCTCCACCATGGATCGCATTTGTCGAGTTCTTTTCCCAGCAGCTCTTCTTAGGCAAAAAAAGGATATAAGAAAAGATTTGCTCTGCTATTAGAGCGATATCAAGATATGGTCCGGTTTGGACCACAATTAAATTATATGTTGAAGACCTGTGTAAAATGTCAGCCAATTCGAATAAGAATTGCGCCCTTTGTGGGCTCAAGAAGTAAAATAGAGAGATCGATTTATATGGGAGCTGTATCGGCCTATAGACCAATTCAGACCATAATAAACACGTATGTTAATGGTCATGAGAGAATCAGTCGTATAAAATTTCAGGCAAATCGGATAATAATGGCTTCCTCTAGAGGCTCAAGAAGTCAAGATCCCAGATCGGTTTATATGGCAGCTATATCAGGTTATGAACCGACTTGTACTTTATTTGACATAGTTGTTGAAAGTAACAATAAAAAAACGTCTTGCGAAATTTCAGCCAAATCGGATAGGAATTGAGCCCTCTAGAAGCTAAAGAAGTCAAGTCCCCAGATCTGTTTATATGACAGCTATATCAGGTTATGAACCGATTTGAACCATATTTGGCACAGTTGTTGGATATCATAACAAAATACTACGTGCCAAAATTCATTCAATTTGGATAAAAATTGCGCTCTCTAGAGGCTCAAGAAGTCAAGACCCAAGATCGGTTTATATGGCAGCTATAGCAAAACATGGACCGATATGGCCCATTTACAATACCAACCGACCTACACTAATAAGAAGTGTTTGTGCAAAATTTCAAGCGGCTAGCTCTACTCCTTCCAAGATGGGTTTATATGGCTGCTATATCAGGTTATAGACCGATTTGAACCATACTTGGCACAATTGTTGGATATCATAACAAAACACATAGTGCTAAATTTCATTCCAATCGGATAAGAATTGCGCACTCTAGAGGCTCATGACGTAAAGACCCCAGATCGGATTATATGGCAGCTATATCAGGTTATGAACCGATTTGAACCATACTTGGCACAGTTGACAAAACACGTCGTGCAAAATTTCATTCCAATCGGATAAGAATTGCGCACTCTAGAGGCTCAAGAAGTCAAGACCCAAGATCGGTTTATATGGCAGCTATATCAGGTTATGGACCAATTTGAACCATACTTGGCACAGTTGTTGGATATCATAACAAAACACGTCGTGCAAAATTTCATCCCAATCGGATAAGAATTGCGCACTCTAGAGGCTCAAGAAGTCAAGATCCAAGATCGGTTTATATGGCAGCTATATCAAAACATGGACCGATATGGCCCATTTACAATACCAACCGACCTACACTAATAAGAAGTATGTGTGCAAAATTTCAAGCGGCTAGCTTTACTCCTTCGGAAGTTAGCGTGCTTTCGACGGACGGACGGACGGACAGACGGACGGACATGGCTAGATCGACATAAAATATCACGACGATCAAGAATATATATACTTTATGGGGTCTCAGACGAATATTTCGAGAATGACGAAATTAGTATACCCCCCATCTTATGGTGGAGGGTATAAAAATGGAGAAAGTTGGAAACCACAACTTTGAGACAGTCAGTAACTTTACGTACTTCGGCACCGCCGTAACCGAAACGAATGACACCAATTTTGAGATTAAGCGAAGAATAGTACTGGCAAACAGATGCTACTTTGGACTAAGTAAGCAGTTTAGAAACAAGGCCACCTCTCGACAGACGATGATTACACTATACAAGACACTGATACTACCCGTGCTGTTATATGGTTCTGAAGCATAGGTACTTGTGAAAGCAGATGAGGCAGTCCTTGGAGTATTTGAGAGAAAGATTCTTCGTAAAATATGTGGACCAGTTTGCGTTATCGGAGAATATGGGCGACGTATGAACCACGAGCTGTATGAGCTGTATGACGACAATAGCATAGTTACACGCATCAAAATACAACGACTGCGTTGGCTAGGTCATGTTGTCAGAATGGATGAAGAAGCTCCAGCAAAGAAGACTTTTGAAGGCCAACACGCTGGTACACGCAAACCGGGAAGACCAAAAGCCCGATGGAAAGATCAAGTTGTGGGAGACACCTCGAAACTTGGTGTCAGAGATTTTAGAATGAGCGCAGAAGACCGAGGCGATTGGAACGCTATTCTACGTTCGGCTAGTGGAACAAATATTCTGTCATAGCCAATTAAACAAAACAAACAGTATTTAAAGCTATTGAAATGGAGCTTATATTGATTGGGGGACGAAAATTCTATTTAGTAGAAAATAGTTCTGTTGGCATTGACCGTAGATTTGACCACAGTGAAATAATATTTGAAACATTTTAAGATTTACTTTGAATTTTTGGCTTTCTTCCAGGAAAATTTTTTTTTGAAAAAATTTTGCGAATAAAAGTTTCTTTATGTGTTTGTACGAAAATCTTCAATGAAATTCGAAGAGTCAAATTGCATGTTTACAAAAAGGTGGGTATTAAGTAGGTGTTTCACAGTAAAATACCCATGTTTTTCGCGATTACTGTTTTGAAAAACTACACATATATCACTGATAACATAACACATTTATTCAAATTTTAATTATTTATTTACACCCGCACAACAAGAATATAAAATTCGTATAATTAAAGTACGGATAATTTCTCTATATAATCTATAGCTATACAATACATCACAGATTTTGAATGAAAAAGTTATTAGATAGAAATAATTTGATACACATTGGTAGATTTATTAAAAATACTTTTAAATACATATATGGATATATGTATATATATATATATATACATATATGGATATATATATATATATATATATATATATATATATATATATATATATATATATATATATATATATATATATATATATATATATATATATATATATATATATATATGTATATGTATATGTATATACATGCATGTATACGTATGTATATACATATACATACATAAACTTATATAGAATTGCAGATCGTTAGAAAATGAGTTCCAGAGACGTATAGCGATTATGAACATATGCCATTCAGAAACAAGCCTCCGATGAATTTTGGGAATGATTTTTTATACCCTCCACCATAGGATATACTCATTTCGTCATTATGTTTGTAACTACTCGAAATATTCGTATGAGACCCCATAAAGTATATATATTCTTCATCGTCGCGAAATTTTATGTCGATCTAGCCATGTCCGTCTGTCTGTCGTAAATGTGCCATATCGGTCCATGTTTTGATATAGCTGCCATATAAACCGATCTTGGGTCTTGACTTCTTGAACCTCTAGAAGGCGCAAATCTTATCAGATTTGAATGAAATTTTGCACGACGTGTTTTAGTATGATATCCAACAATTGTGCAAAGCATGGTTCAAATCGGTTCATAATCTGGTATAGCTGTCATATAAACCGATCTTGGGCCTTGACTTCTTGAACCTCTAGAGAGCGCAATTATCGTCCGATTTAAAGTAATACCGTAGTGTTTCGGTATTACTTTCAACAACTGTGCTAAGTATGATCCAAATCGGTTTATAATCTGGTATAGCTGTCATATAAACCGATCTTGGATCTTGACTTCTTGAGCCAATAGACGGCGCAAGTCTCATCCGATTTGGCTGAAATTTTGCATGGGGTGTTTTGTTATGACTTCCAATAACTATGCTTAGTATGGCGTAAATCGATATAGATCCTGAAATAGCTGCCATATAAACCGATCTGGGATCTTGACTTCTCGAACCTCTAGAGGGCGCATTTCTCATCTGATTTGGCTGAAATTTTGTACAAGACCTTCTCTCATGACCTTCAACATACGTGTCTAGTATGGTCTGAATCGATCAATAGCTTGATACAGCTCCCATATAAACCTATCTCCTGATTTTGCTTCTTGAGCCCTTACAAGGCGCAATTCTTATCCGAATGAACTGAAATATAACACAATGACTTCTACAATGTCAATCAGCATTCAATTATGGTCCGAATCGGACTATAACTTGATATAGCTCCAATAGGATAACAGTTCTTATTCAATATTCTATGATTGTCTAAAAAGAGATACCGCGCATAGAACTCGACAAATGCGATCAATGGTGGAGGGTATATAAGATTCGGCCCGGCCGAACTTAGAACGCTCTTACTTGTTTATCTCTAATATTAGATCTGGCGAAATCAATGAATCCATACACATATTGTGGTGCTTACGTGTAGATCAGTTTGTGCAGAAGAGTAAGCGACCTCAAGTACAACAATTGCTGTAAAGAGATGCCATACAGGGATAAAGAGTATTCTGAGATGGAGTCACGCCGTCTCAATCCAAATACATAACGAGTAACGCTATTAAAAAAGGTGTTTAGCTTACCTCTGTTTACTGAGCCGTAATTAGCAAACAACTCTCAGCTGTAGAGAATGCCAGGAACAAGATAAGTCTTTGCCAAGAGAGACCTAACCCGCAGCGGATTAACTGACTGAGTGGTCCATAGAGCGCGCAATTTTGAATATCCCTGACCAACGACAGAGTCGGTATGATTACTCCAAGTCAGAGTGCTATTAACAACCACGCTCAAGTTCTTTGCATGAGGAAGGATTTCCAATCTATCGTCGTTAATGACTATACCGACATCACATGAAAATCGAGACAGCCTGTTTCTGATAACAACACACTTGAACATTACAGGGTTGAAACACATGCCATTAGCATTCGCCCACGTGCTGACTCTTGACAGATCATGAACAAGCAGACGTATGTTTTCAGCAATCTCATCCCTCGGACTGCCGATATATATCTGTACATCGTCAGCGTACATATGTACCTCACATTAAGACAATTGACTCGACAACTCGTTACTGTACAAGGACAAGAGAAGAGGACCCGGAATTGATCCCTGAGGACATCTTTTAAAACAAGCAGAGGCGACGATAAAAACTGTAGAGATGTCTCATCTTATCACATAACAAGCAATGATCCACAGTGTCAAATGTCTTAGAATGGTCAAGAAGAAAAAGAAAATTTATCTTGTCATTCTCTAAATTGACCCTGATCCTATGAGTGACCTCTGCCAAGGCAGTTAGACAACTGTGGTTAGGACGAAACCCGGGCTGTCTCAAATATAACAAAGAGTTCTCGCCGACAAAAGACGACATTTGCAAATGCAGCAATTTCTCAAAGACCTTTCACAAGTAATAAAGAATCGCAATTAGTCTATATTCCTCGGAATTCTTTGGCAGTGGGATGACCTTGGCATGCTTCCACGTTAATGGAAAATAACTCGTGGACAAAATCCTATTAAAAATATAGGTTACATGAGGAATAATGAGCAAGAGTCTTACAAATCTAGGATCAATGCCATCCGATCCGACAGCGTTAGACTTTACAGTCGCGACACACTCAAGGACATCGGCGGGACCAATACAGCTAAAGCCAAAACCAGAGTCGTTATTGAGAGAGGGGGAAATATTGAAGCCATAGAAACTGGGATCAATTGGGATCTGTGGGACATTAACAAAGGCATCATTAAGCCTATTGATGTCCAAGTTTGTTGAACATCTATTAGAATCTTTCCCAATTCCTATGAAAATTTTATTATAAATAAAAGGAATGCCCTTATGAAGTTCACCGAAGCGCAGAAGTTGGCATGTCCGCCTATGATGCTGAACGCCTAGGTTCAAATCCTGGCAGGAACATCAGAAAATTTTTCAGCGTTGGTTATCCCCTCCCAATGCTGGCGACATTTGTTAGGTACTTTGCCATGTAAAAACTTCTCCCCGTTCGGACTCGTTTATGAAAAGGAGGTCCCTTATCAGTGAGATTTAATTTGAAAAGGACAACACTCATTGATTTGTGAGAAGTTTGCCCCAGTTCCTTAATGGAATGTTTGTGGGCAAATTTGAGTTTGCCCTTATGAATTAAATCATGTATTGAAGTAGTCGTGAAAAATATTAATTTTCACTGGTAAACGCGAACTTAATAACCACCTTAAGTGAGGAAAAGTCTTAAAATAATAATATTAGATAGCTGACTATTATGTACATATGAGAGCAAATTTTAAATTACACTCACGTTAGCCGCTGGGTCACTTGACATCAATTAGTTGGCAAAGAAAGAAAAAAGTTTACAATTGCAATATCGTAGAAATCTCTTCGTGTTTCTGATTTTTATACCCTCCACCATAAGATGGGGGGTATACTAATTTCGTCATTCTGTTTGTAACTACTCGAAATATTCGTCTGAGACCCCATAAAGTATATATATTCTTGATCGTCGTGAAATTTTATGTCGATCTAGCCATGTCCGTCCGTCTGTCCGTCCGTCCGTCCGTCCGTCCGTCCGTCCGTCCGTCTGTCTGTCGAAAGCACGCTAACTTCCGAAGGAGTAAAGCTAGCCGCTTGAAATTTTGCACAAATACTTCTTATTGGTGTAGGTCGGTTGGTATTGTAAATGGGCCATATCGGTCCATGTTTTGATATAGCTGTCATATAAACCGATCTTGGGTCTTGACTTCTTGAGCCTCTAAAGTGCCCAATTCTTATCCGATTGGCACGAAATTTTGCACGACGTGTTTTGTTATGATGTCCAACAACTGTGCTAAGTATGGTTCAAATCGGTCCATAATCTGATATAGCTGCCATATAAACCGATCTTGTGTCTTGACTTCTTGAGCCTCTAGAGAGCCCAATTCTTATCCGATTTGAATGAATTTTGGCACGACGTGTTCTGTTATGATATCCACGTGTGCATTCAATTATGGTCCGAATCGGACTATAACTAGATATAGCTCCAATAGGATAACAGTTCTTATTCAATATTCTATGTTTGTCTATAAAGAGATACCGCGCATAGAACTCGACAAATGCGATCAATGGTGAAGGGTATATAAGATTCGGCCCGGCCGAACTTAGCACGCTCTTACCTGTTTCCAATTCAATAGTTATCCTCAAAAGAACGATTGGGCCAAAAGGACCTTGTAGAGCCAGAGGAAACTCTCCCAAGTATTGGGTTGCCCAAAAAGTAATTGCGGATTTTTCATATAGTCGGCGTTGACAAATTTTTTCACAGCTTGTGACTCTGTAATTGCAATCTTTCTTCTGTCAGTTATCAGCTGTTACTTTTAGCTTGCTTTAGAAAAAAAGTGTAAAAAAGTATAGTTGATTAAAGTTCATTCTAAGCATTATTAAAAATGCATTTACTTTCTTTTAAAAAATCCGCAATTACTTTTTGGGCAACCAAATAACTTATATACATACATAGTGATCTTAGCAGTTGCATATCTCAGAAACCACCCATCCGAAGATTGTGTGGCATACTACACAGGAAGACCCGGTGTTTGCATACACTCTGTTCGTAATGATGCGACCATACACCTCAGGACCAAAAACGAGGGTGGATCAGCAAACGGTAAAGCTAGGAAAAATTCCTTGATCCGTTCGGGTATCGACTCTGCTGGGATCAAAACGCGACACCTCGTGCGGTGAGGGTTATTCGCCGCTCGGGGTCATAAGAGAACGATACGGTGAACCTACAATATTGGACCCCATCAATGTTTGAGACCGGAAGTCTCAAACGGTCAACCATCGAGCTGCGTATCTGAGCAGAAAAATATATACCTAAATTTGTCCGGTTAAACATGCTATTGACATTTAAAAAATTTTTTAAACAACGTGTTGATTGCTTTAATTATTTTTGACATTGAAACCCTTTTTGTTTTTGTATCATGGCAAGTGATTGGTATAGAAGGCATACGTTAAACATATTTTTAATTGTACGAATTAATTTGTTATTTAAAAATAGAAATTGTGAGTATCTATTTATGCGTTCTGTTGTGTCCTCTCTCAAACTATGTAATGTGAAAAAGTGTGAATGAGACAAATATATGTATAGTTTCTATCATAGACAGACACATTGTGACGTTGGTAGAAAAAAACAAGTTCTATGCGCGATATCTCTTTCTAGGCGAACAAAGAATATTGAATAAGAACTGTTATGCTATGGGAGCTATATCAAGCCATAGTCCGATTCGGGCCATAAATGAATGCTAAATATTGTAGAAGTCATTGTGTAATATTTCAGTTCATTCGGATAAGAATTGCGCATTGTAGGGGCTCAAGAAGCAAAATCGGGAGATAGGTTTATATGGGAGCTGTATCAAGCTACGATCGATTCAGACCATATTAGACACGTATTTTGAAGGTCATGAGAGAAGCCGTTGTACAAAATTTCAGTCAAATCGGACGAGAATTGCGCCCTCTAGCAGCTCAAGAATCCAAGGCCCAAGATCGGTTTATCGGCAGCTATAACAAAACATGAACTGATTTGAACCATACTTAGCGCAGTTGTAGGAAGTCATACCAAAACACCGCGGGCCGATTTAGCCCATTTACGATCCCAACCGACCTACAATAATAACAAGTAAAAGCGTGCTAAGTTCGGCCGGGCCGAATCTTATATACCCTCCACCATGGATCGCATTTGTCGAGTTCTTTTCCCGGCATCTCTTCTTAGGCAAAAAAGGATATAAGAAAAAGAGTTGCTCTGCTATTGTGGTCCGGTTCGGACCACAATTAAATTATATGTTGGAGACCTGTGTAAAATTTCAGCCAATTCGTATAAGAATTGCGCCCATTGGGGCTCACGAAGTAAAATAGAGAGAACGATTTATATGGGATCTGTATCGGGCTATAGACCGATTCAGACCATAATAAACACGTTTGTTGATGGTCATGAGAGGATCCGTCGTACAAAATTTCAGGCATATCGGATAATAATTGCGACCTCTAGGGGTCAAGAAGTCAAGATCCCAGATCGGTTTATATAGCAGCTATATCAGGTAATGAACCGATTTGAACCTTATTTGACACAGTTGTTGAAAGTAAAAATAAAATACGTCATGCAAAATTTCAGCCAAATCGGATATGAATTGCGCCCTCTAGAAGCTCAAGAAGTCAAATCCCCAGATCTGTTTATATGACAGCTATATCAGGTTATGGACCGATATGAACCATACTTGGCACAGTTGTTGGGTATCATAACAAAACACCTCGTGCAAAAATTCATTCAAATCGGATAAGAATTGTGCCCTATAGAGGCTCAACAATTCAAGACCCAAGATCGGTTTAAACCATACTTGGCATAGTTGTTGGGTATCATAACAAAACACGTCATGCGAAATTCCATTCCATTCGGATAAGAATTGCGCCCTCTAGAGGCTCAAGAAGTCAAGACCCAAGATCAATTTATATGGCAGCTATGCCAGGTTATAAACCTATTTGAACCATACTTGACACAGTTGTTGGATATAATAACAAAACACGTCGTGCAAAATTTTATTTCAATCGGATAAGAATTGCGCACTCTAGAGGCTCAAGAAGTCAAGACCCAAGATCGGTTTATATGGCAGCTATATCAGGTTATGGACCGATTTGAACCATACTCGGCACAGTTGTTGGATATAATAACAAAACACGTCGTGCAAAATTTCATTCTGGTCGGATAAGAATTGCGCCTTCTAGAGGCTGAAGAATTCAAGACCCAAGATCGGTTTATATGGCAGTTTATATGGCCGATTTGAACCATACTTGGCACAGTTGTTGGATATCGTAGCAAAACACGTAGTGCAAAATTTCATTCCAATCGGATAAGAATTGCGCACTCTAGAGGCTCAAGAAGTCAAGACCCAAGATCGGTTTATATGGCAGCTATATCGAAACATGGACCGATATGGCCCATTTACAATACCAACCGACCTACACTAATAAGAAATATTTGTGCAAAATTTCAAGCGGCTAGCTTTACTCCTTCGGAAGTTAGCGTGCTTTCGACAGACAGACGGACGGACGGACGGACGGACAGACGGACGAACATGGCTAGATCGACATAAAATGTCACGACGATCAAGAATATATATACTTTATGGGATCTCAGACGAATATTTCGAGTAGTTACAAACAGAATGACGAAATTAGTATACCCCACATCTTATGGTGAAGGGTATAAAAAGTATTTGTGCAAAATTTCAAGCAGTTAGCTTTACTCCTTCGAAAGTTAGCGTGCTTTCGACAGACAGACGGACGGACATGGTTAGATCGACTTAAAATGTCATGACGGTCAATAATATATATACTTTATAGAGACTTAGACACCTATTTCGAGGTGTTGGAAACACAATGACGAAATTAATATACCCCCATCCTATGGTGGAGGGTATAAAAAATTTGAAAAGAGCTGCAAATGTTTGCTGTTTTAGCAACAAATTACTGCTGTCCCATTTTCAGCAGACGTTCTGCTGTTTCAAGAAATATTATTGCTGTTTTAACTAAGAAATATTTATGAGTGCTGATTTTGAAATTGCTCGCATATTTATATCTTTCATCGAAGATGTGCTCTTAAGGCTGTAGAAGCCACAATTTTCATCCTATATTTACAAAACCTGGTATTTGAAGTATGGTATTTTATTTTATGTCCCAGTATACATGCAAATTTCATCTAAATGAGTCCAGATTACGATATAGCTCCAGTATTTAGCTCCAATTAGAGCTTTTTTGGAGGAAAATACGAACCATGTATCAAATCAAGCCCTCCATCAGATATTTTAATCTATTGAGGTAACATGGGACACAAATGAAAGCTAATTGAGAATACAAATTTGAAATTCAAATTTGTAGCCGATCGAGACAATATAGAATTTAAATTAAAGGTATTTGGGTATTGAAGACATCTCAGGGAGCCCATGCATTCCCCTCCAAACTGAAAAGTATGTCGATCGGATAGGTATGGGACCCACATCAAAGGTAGTTGGGAATAGAATATGAATTTTATATCAAAACTAGCTGACTTGGGACCGCTCCGCTGCGCCTTCTTTTACTTAATATGGAACAAAAGTTTCTTTGAAATATTTATTTTCGACAATTAAAGAGCTTTAGTGAAATACCATGTAACGAAAAATATATATCGCTTGATAAACAGTTTAACAATATAAGTGCCTTTATCTGAATCCCATATGATCTTTATTGGTCTAAGAATTTAAGTTTGGATGTAAGGTGTACTCTATTCTTAAAATACTTTATTTCAGCCCGATATTCTCATGATATCTGATTTAGTGGTGTTTTCGTTGGTGAGGTAGTCCCCCAGACACTTGGCCCTGAAAAAATATCAGCATCGTGCTCTTCTCTCAAATACCATTTATTTATTTATAAAAAAATTTTTAACCTTTGGGGGGTGTTTTGGGGAAGGGGTGATGCCCTAAATACATGGTCCTACATTTGGATATCAAATTCGTAGTCTACTCCCAAATACCTTTATTTGAGCCCCATATTGCGATGGTCAGTAAAAAATTGCATTTTGTGGGGCATTTTGGGAAAGGGGTAGACCCCCAGAAAATTGGTTCCGAAAGTGGGTATAAATTTTTACTCTACCTCCCAATATCTTTTATTTAAGCTCCACATTGACGTGGTCGGTAAATATGACCGATTCTGGGGTGTTTTGGGGATTGGAAATCCCCAATACCGGAAAATATATCAGCAACGTGCTCTATTCTCATATATCTATATATCATTTATTTGAACCCCATATTCCCATTGGCCTCAAAATTGGATATGAAATTCGTTTTCTTATCTCATTTAAACTCCTTATTGTGAAAGTCAGCAAATATGTCCGGTTTGGGGTATTGACCCTAAAAGCTATGAATATTTAGTTCCACTCTCTTTAAGACCCAAATTGTCTTGGTGAGCAAACACGTCCTATTTGGGGGTTGTTATAGTGGTGGGACGTCTCCTAGACAGTTGGTCTCTAATGTTTAATATAAGCCCCATATTTCCATGGTCGGGAAACATACCAGTTTGGGGGGGTGTTTTGGCCTTGAAAATATATATAGGATTCGTGTTCCACTATAAAAATCCTCTTATTTGAGCCTCGTATTGCAATAGTCACAAAATACTTACTATTTGGGTGCTGTTGTGAGGATGGCATGGCCTCGTAGACACGTTTCCCGAACATTGTTATAAAATTCGTGCTTTACTCCTAAAGACCATTTGAGCCTCATATTGCTATGGTCGTAAATTTGTCCCCTTTGGGGCTGTTTTTGAAGAGAGGCAGTCCCCCAAACACTTGGTCCCATATTTGGATATCAGATTCGAATTATACACTCAAACACCTTTTATTTAAGCTCCATATTCCCACGGTCATTAAATAAGTCCTGTTTGGAGGGTGTTTTGGGGATGGGGTGGACCCCCAGAAACGTGGTCCCACATTTGGATATTAGATTCGTATTTTACCCGTAAATACCTTTCATTTGAGTCCCGTATTGCCTTGGTCAGTAAATATGTCCGATTTTGGGGGTTGGGATGGTCCCCCTAACACTTGGTCCGACAATTGGATATCAGATACGTTTTCTTATCCTAAATACCTTTCATTTGAGTCCCATATTGTCGTGATTGGTCTATCTATATGTTTGGTGGGTTTTAGGGTGGGGCGGCCCCCCTAGGTACCTCATCCGAAATTTTGATACCATATTTTTATACCCTCCACCATAGGATGGGGGGTATACTAATTTCGTCATTCTGTTTGTAACTACTCGAAATATTCGTCTGAGACCCCATAAAGTATATATATTCTTGATCGTCGCGAAATTTTATGTCGATCTAGCCATGTCCGTCCGTCCGTCCGTCCGTCTGTCTGTCGAAAGCACGCTAACTTCCGAAGGAGTAAAGCTAGCCGCTTGAAATTTTGCACAAATACTTCTTATTAGTGTAGGTCGGTTGGTATTGTAAATGGGCTATATCGGTCCATGTTTTCATATAGCTGCCAAATAAACCGATCTTGGGTCTTGACTTCTTGAGCCTCTAGAGTGCGAAATTCTTATCCGATTTGAATGAAATTTTGCCCGATTTAACTAAAATTTTGCACGTAGTGTTTTGGTATTACTTTCAACAACTATGCTAAGTATGATTCAAATCGGTTCATAATCTGGTATAGCTGTCATATAAACCGATCTCAGATCTTGACTTCTTGAGCCAAGTGATGGCGCAATTCTCATCCGATTTGGCTGAAATTTTGCATGAGGTCTTTTGTTGTGACTTCCAATAACTGTGCTAAGTATGGCGTAAATCGATATAGTACCTGATATAGCTGCCATATAAACCGATCTGGGATCTTGGCTTCTCGAACCTCTAGAGGGCGCAATTCTCATCCGATTTGGCTGAAATTTTGTACAAGGCCTTCTCTCACGTCCTTCAACATACGTGTCTAGTATGGTCTGAATCGATCAATACCTTGATACAGCTCCCATATAAACCTATCTCCCGATTTTGCTTCTTGAGCCCTTACAAGGCGCAATTCTTATCCGAATGAACTGAAATATTACACAATGACTTCTACAATGTCAATCAGCATTCAATTATGGTCCGAATCGGACTATAACTAGATATAGCTCCAATAGGATAACATTTCTTATTCAATATTATATGTTTGTCTATAAAGAGATACCGCGCATAGAACTCGACAAATGCGATCAATGGTGGAGGGTATATAAGATTCGGCCCGGCCGAACTTAGCACGCTCTTACTTGTTATATTTAGGGTACTATATGAGAGCACACAAAATTTCGTCTAAATCGCACCACCCATCTCCGAGATCTGGCGTTTCTGATAATTATGGTAAAGGGGCGGGTCCGATTCGTTTTCTACTCTCAAATACCATTAATATGAGTCCCATATTGTAGTGGTTGGTCTATAAATCTGTTTGCCGGGTTGCGCATTGTAGGGGAACAAGAAGCAAAATCAGGAGATATATTTACATTGGACACATATGTTGAAAGTCATGAGAGAAGACGTTGTACAAAATTTCTGCCAAATCAGATGAGAATTGCGCTCTCTATTGGCTCAAGAAGTCAAGACAAGTAAAAGCGTGCTAAGTTCGACCGGGCCGAATCTTATGTACCCTTCACCATGGAGCGCATTTGTCGAGTTCTGTTCCCGGCACCTCTTCTTAGGCAAAACGAGATATAAGAAAATATTTGCTCTGCTATTAGAGCGATATCATGATATGGTCCGGTTTGGACCACAATTAAACTATATGTTGGAGACCTGTATAAAATGTCAGCAAATTCGAATAAAAATTGCGCCCTTTTGGGGGCTAAGAAGTAAAATAGATAAATCGATTTATATGGGATCTGTATCAGGCTATAGACCGATTCAGACCATAATAAACACGTATGTTGACGGTCAAGAGAGGATCCGTCGTACAAAATTTCAGACAAATTGGATAATAATTGCGACCTCTACAGGCTCAAGAAATCAAGATGCCAGATCGGTTTTTATGGTAGTTATATCAGGTTATGAACCGGTTTAAACCCTTTTTGACACAATTGTTGAAAGTAAAAATAAGATACTTCATGCAAAATTTCAGCCAAATCCGATAGGAATTGCGCCCTCTAGAAGCTCAAGAAGTCAAGTCAGGTCAATCAGGTTATGAACCGATTTGAACCATACTTGGCACAGTAGTTGGATATCATAACAAAATAAATCGTGCAAAAATTCATTCAAATCGGATAAGAATTGCGCCCTCTAGAGACTCAAGAAATCAAGACCCAAGATCGGTTTATATGACAGCTATATCAGGTTGTGGACCGATTTGAACCATACTTCGCACAGTTGTTGGATATCATAACAAAACACGTCGTGCGAAATTTCATTCCAAACGGATAAGAATTGCGCACTGCAGAGGCTCAAGAAGTCAAGACCCAATATCGGTTCATATGGCAGCTATATCAAAACATGGTCCGATATGGCCCATTTACAATACCAACTGACCTACACTAATAAGAAGTATTTGTGCGAAATTTCAAGCGGCTAGCTTTACTCCTTCGGAAGGTAGCGTGCTTTCGACAGACAGACGGATAGACGGACGGACGGACGGACATGCACCATAAGATGGGGGGTATACTAATTTCGTTATTCTGATTGTAACTACTCGAAATATTCGTCTGAGACCCCATAAAGTATATATATTCGTGATCGTCGTGAAATTTTATGTCGATCTAGCCATGTCCGTCCGTCTGTCTGTCCGTCCGTCCGTCCGTCTGTCTGTCGAAAGCACGCTAACTTCCGAAGGAGTAAAGCTAGACGCTTGAAATTTTGCACAAATACTTCTTATTAGGGTAGGTCAGTTGGTATTGTAAATGGGCCATATCGGACCATGTTTTGATATAGCTGCCATATAAACCGATCTTGGGTCTTGACTTCTTGAGCCTCTAGAGTGCGCAATTCTTATCCGATTGGAATGAAATTTTGCACGACGTGTTTTGTTACGATATCCAACAACTGTGCCAAGTATGGTTCATATCGGTCCATAGCCTGATATAGCTCTCATATAAACCGATCTAGGGTCTTGACTTCTTGAGCTTTAGAGGGCGCAATTCTTATCCAATTTGAATGAATTTTGGCACGTAGTATTTATTACGATATCCTAGAACTGTGCCAAAAATGGTTCAAATCGGTACATAACCTGATATAGCTGTCATACAAACCGATCTGGGATCTTGACTTCTTGAGCCTCTAGAGGTCGCAATTATAATCCGATTTGCCTGAAATTTTGTACGATGGATTCTCTCATGACCATTAACATACGTGTTTATTATGGTCTGAATCGGTCTATAGCCCGATGCAGTCCGTCCGTCTGTCTGTCCGTCCGTCCGTTCGTCTGTCTGTCGAAAGCACGCTAACTTCCGAAGGAGTAAAGCTAGCCGCTTGAAATTTTGCACAAATACTTCTTATTAGTGTAGGTCGGTTGGTATTGTAAATGGACCATATCGGTCCATGTTTTGATATAGCTGCCATATAAACCGATCTTGGGTCTTGACTTCTTGAGCCTCTAGAGTGCGCAATTCTTATCCGATTGGAATGAAATTTTGCACGACGTGTTTTGTTATGATATCCAACAACTGTGCCAAGTATGGTTCATATCGGTCCATAGCCTGATATAGCTGTCATATAAACCGATCTTGGGTCTTGACTTCTTGAGCCTCTAGAGGGCGCAATTCTTATCCAATTTGAATGAATTTTGGCACGTAGTATTTGTTATGATATCCTAGAACTGTGCCAAATATGGTTCAAATCGGTTCATAACCTGATATAGCTGTCATATAAACCGATCTGGGATCTTGACTTCTTGAGCCTCTAGAGGTCGCAATTATTATCCGATTTGCCTGAAATTTTGTACGACGGATTCTCTCATGACCATTAACATACGTGTTTATTATGGTCTGAATCGGTCTATAGCCCGATACAGCTCTCAAATAAATCGATCTCCCGATTTTGCTTCTTGATTCCCGAATCGGACCATAACTTGATATAGCTTCTTCTCCTCCTCCGCCCATATTAATTATTCTTTGTTTGCCTAAAAAGAGATACTGCGCAAAGAACTCGACAAATGCGATCCATGGTGGTATATAAGATTCGGCCCGGCCGAACTTAGCACGCTCTAACTTGTTTTTATACCCTCCACCATAGGATGGAGGGTATACTAAATTCGTCATTCTGTTTGTAACTACTCGAAATATTGGTCTGAGACCCTATAAAGTATATATATTCTTGATCGTCGCGACATTTTATGTCGATCTAGCCATGTCCGTCCGTCTGTTCATCCGTCCGTCTGTCCGCCTGTCGAAAACATGCTAACTTCCGAAGGAGTAAAGCTAGCCGCTTGAAATTTTGCAGAAATACTTTTTTTTAGTGTAGATCGGTCGGTAGTGAAAATGGCCCATGCTTTGATATAGCTGCCATACAAACCGATCATGGGTCTTGACTTCTCGAGCCTCTAGAGTGCGCAATTCTTATCCGCTTGGAGTGAAATTTCGCATGACGTGTTTTGTTATGATATCCAACAACTGTGCCAAGTATGGTTCAAATCGCTTCATTACCTGCTATAGCTGTCATATAAACCGATCTTGGGTCTTAACTTCGTGAGTCTCTAGAGGGCGCAGTTTCTATTCTATTTAGCTGAAATTTTGCATGACGTATTTTATTTTTACTTTCAACTACTGTGTCAAATAAGGTTAAAATCGGTTCATAACCTGATATAGCTGCTATATAAACCGATCTGGGATCTTGACTTCTTGAGCCTCTAGAGGTCGCAATTATTATCCGATTAACCTGAAATTTTGTACGACGGATTCTCTCATGACCATCGACATACGTGTTTATTATGGTTTGAATCGGTCTATAGCCCGATACAGCTCCCATATAAATCGATCTCTCTATTTTAATTCTTGAGCCCCCAAAATACGCAATTCTTATTTGAATTGGCTGACATTTTACACAGGTCTCACACAGGTCATTACCCATAAAATTTAATTGTGGTCCAAACTGGACCATATCTTGATATCGCTCAATTAGCAGAGCAAATTTTTCTTATATCCTTTTTATACCCTCCACCATAAGATGGGGGGTATACTAATTTCGTCATTCTGTTTGTAACTACTCGAAATATTCGTCTGAGACCCCATAAAGTATATATATTCTTGATCGTCGTGACATTTTATGTCGATCTAGCCATGTCCGTCCGTCTGTCCGTCCGTCCGTCCGTCTGTCCGTCCGTCTGTCTGTCGAAAGCATGCTTACTTCCGAAGGGGTAAAGCTAGCCGCTTGCAATTCTGCACAAATACTACTTATTAGTGTAGGTCGGTTGGTATTGTAAATGGGCCATATCGGTCCGTGTTTTGATATAGCTGCCATATAAACCGATCTTGGGTCTTGAATTCTTGAGCCTCTAGCGTGCGCAATTCTTATCCGATCAGAATGAAATTTTGCACGACGTGTTTTGTTATGATATCCAACAACTGTGCCAAGTATGGTTCAAATAGGTCGATTTTTTGATATAGCTGCCATATAAACCGATCTTGGGTCTTGAATTCTTGAGCCTCTAGAGTGCGCAATTCTTATCCGATTGGAATGAAATTTTGCACGACGTGTTTCGTTATTATATCCAACAACTGTGTTAAGTATGGTTCAAATCGGTCCATAACCTGATATAGCTGCCATATAAACCGATCTTGGGTCTTGACTTCTTGAGCCTCTAGGGGGCGCAATTCTTATCCGAATGGAATGGAATTTAGCACGACGTCTTTTGTTATGATACCCAACAACTATGCCAAGTATGGTTTAAATCGGTCCATAACCTGATATAGCTGCCATATAAACCGATCTTGGGTCTTGATTTCTTGAGCCTCTAGAGTGCGAAATTCTTATCCGATTGGAATGAAATTTTGCACGACGTGTTTTGTTATGATATTCAACAACTGTGCCAAGTATGGTTCAAATCGGTCCATAACCTTACATAGCTGTCATATAAACCGATCTTGGGTCTTGACTTCTTGAGCCTCTAGAGGGCGCAATTTTTATCCAATTTGAATGAATTTTGGCATTTAGTAATTTTGTTAGGATATACAACAACTGTGCCGAATATGGTTGAAATCGGTTCATAACTTGATATAGCTGCCATATAAACCGATCTTGGGTCTTGATTTCTTGAGCCTCTAGAGTGCGAAATTCTTATCCGATTGGAATGAAATTTTGCACGACGTGTTTTGTTATGATATTCAACAACTGTGCCAAGTATGGTTCAAATCGGTCCATAACCTTACATAACTGTCATATAAACCGATCTTGGGTCTTGACTTCTTGAGCCTCTAGAGGGCGTAATTTTTATCAAATTTTGAATGAATTTTGGCATTTAGTATTTTGTTAGGATATACAACAACTGTGCCGAATATGGTTCAAATCGGTTCATAACTTGATATAGCTGCCATATAAACCGATCTTGGGTCTTGATTTCTTGAGCCTCTAGAGTGCGCAATTCTTATCCGATTGGAATGAAATTTTGCACGACGTGTTTTGTTATGATATTCAACAACTGTGCCAAGTATGGTTCAATTCGGTCCATAACCTTACATAGCTGTCATATAAACCGATCTAGGGTCTTGACTTCTTGAGTCTCTAGAGGCCGCAATTCTTACCCGATTTGAACGCGTTTTTGCACAACGTGTTTTGTTATGATACCCAACAACAGTGCCAAGTATGGTTTAAATCGGTTCATAACCTGATATAGCTGTCATATAAACAGATCTGGGGACTTGACTTCTTGAGCTTCTAGAGGGCGCAATTCCTATCCGATTTGGCTGAAATTTCGCAAGACGTTTTTTATTGTTACTTTTCAACAACTATGTCAAATAAAGTACAAGTCGGTTCATAACCTGATTTAGCTGCCATATAAACCGATCTTGGGTCTTGATTTCTTGAGCCTCTAGAGTGCGCAATTCTTATCCGATTGGAATGAAATTTTGCACGACGTGTTTTGTTATTATATACAACAACTGTGCCAAGTATGGTTCAAATCGGTTTATAACCTGATATAGCTGCCATATAAACCGATCTTGGGTCATGACTTCTTAAGCCTCTAGAGGGCGCAATTCTTATCCGATTGGAATGGAATTTCGCACGTCGTGTTTTGTTATGATACCCAACAACAGTGCCAAGTATGGTTTAAATCGGTTCATAACCTGATATAGCTGTTATATAAACAGATCTGGGGACTTGACTTCTTGAGCTTCTAGAGGGCGCAATTCCTATCCGATTTGGCTGAAATTTCGCAAGACGTTTTTTATTGTTACTTTTCAACAACTATGTCAAATAAAGTACAAGTCGGTTCATAACCTGATTTAGCTGCCATATAAACCGATCTGGGATCTTGACTTCTTGAGCCTCTAGAGGTCGTAATTATTATCCGAATTGCCTGAAATTTTGTACGACGGATTCTCTCATGACCATTAACATACGTGTTTATTATGGTCTGAATCGGTCTATAGCCCGATACAGATCCCATATAAATCGTTCTCTCTATTTTACCTCGTGAGCCTCAATGGGCGCAATTATACGAATTGGCTGACATTTTACACAGGTCTCCAACATATAATTTAATTGTGGTCCGAACCGGACCATATCTTGATATCGTTTTAATAGCAGAGCAACTCTTTTCTTATATCTTTTTTGCCTAAGAAGAGATGCCGGAAAAGAACTCGTCAAATGCGATCCATGGTGGAGGGTATATAAGATTCGGCCCGGCCGAACTTAGCACGCTTTTACTTGTTTTGCCTAAGAAGAGATGCCGGGAAAAGAACTCGACAAATGCGATCCATGGTGGAGGGTAAATAAGATTCGGCCCGGCCGAACTTAGCACGCTTTTACTTGTTCATATCTACCACCATGAGGTAAGGGGTATACCAACTTCATCATTCTGTTTCTTAGTTACTTAAATATTTAAATCCCTATAAAGTACATATGTTTGCACTGCGTGCGAAATTTCAACCAAATCAAGAAACAAGTAAAAGCGTGCTAAGTAGGCCCGTGGCGAATCTGGGAACTCACCACCATGGATTCTGCTAAAAATTTATACAAAATACATTTAGTTGAAGGGCATAATTCCCACCATAGAATGGGGGTAACGCTAATTTCGCCATTCCGTTTGTAACACCTCGAAATATGCGTCTAAGGCCCCATAAAGTATATATATTCTTGATCGTCATGATTTTTAGGTGATTCAGTCATGTCCGATTTGCCTAAAAATTTGCACGTTGTATTTTGGAATCACTTCCAACAACTGTGCTAAGTATGGTTTAATTCGGTTCATAACCTGATATAGCCATATAAACCGATCTAGCCATATAAACCGATCTGGGATGTTGACTTTTTGAACCACTAGAGTTCGCAATTCTCATCCGATTTGGCTGAAATTTTGCACAAAATGTTTTGTTGTAACTTCGAACAAAGGTGCTAATTATGGTTTAAATTAGTCCATAACCTGTTCAAGGTAAACCGATCTCTCGATTTGACTTCTTGAGTCCCTGAAAGTCACAATTTTTGTTCGCTTTGGCTGAAACTTTGCACAAAGTCTTCTGTTATGACTTCCAACGACTGTACCAAGTACGGTCTTAATCGATCTATAGCCTGATACAGCTCCCATATTAACCGATCTCCCGATTATGCTTCTTGAGCCCCTACAAGGCGCAATTCTTATCCGAATGGACTGAAATATTACCAAATGACTACTACTATATTCTTCAACATTCAATTCACTTTTGGTCCGAATCGAACTATCCAAAAGCATAACAAGTCTTATCCTTTATTCCCTGTTTGCCTAATAAGAGATACTCCGCGAAGAACCCGACAAATGCGATCCATGGTGGGGGGTATAAATGATTCGACCCTGTCGAACTTAACACACACTTGTTTTATTCTGCATACCAAACTTCTATCGAACCATCGAAAATTAAAGCGTCT